>NC_036853.1:15637661-15854649 GCF_002910315.2 Salvelinus sp. IW2-2015
TCAGCACCCCCTGGAGCAACTTGCCCAAGCCCCCCCCCCCCCCCCGCTTCTCCCTCACCTAGATCCAGACAGCTGATGTTCTGAAAGAGCTGCAAAATCTGGATCCCAACAACTCAGCTGGGCTAGACAATCTGGACCCTCTCTCTCTTAAATTATCCTCCAAAATGTTGCAACCCTATTACTAGCCTGTTCAACCTCCTTTTGTATCGTCTGAGATCCCCAACGATTGGAAAGCTGTTGGCCGGGGTAGGGGTAGCCAGGTGGAAAGCATGGCCAGCCGTAGAAAAATGCTTATTGAAATGATCTATTATCGTAGATTTATCGTGGTAACAGTGTTTCCTAGCCTCAGTGCAGTATGCAGCTGAGAGGATGGGCTCTTATTCTCCATGGACTTTACAGTGTCCCAAAACTTTTTGGAATTAGTGCTACAGGATGCAAATTGATGGTGTTGGAGTCGTGTGTGTCCACACAGTCGTGGGTGAACAGGGAGTACACGAGGAGACAAAGCATGCACCCATGAGGGGCCCCCGTGTTGAGGGTTAGCATGGCGGATGTGTTGTTGTCTACCCTCACCACCTGGGGGCGGCCTGTCAAGAAGTCCAGGATCCAGTCCCAGGGTCCTTAGCTTAGTGATAAGCTTGAAGGGCACTATGGTGTTGAACACTGAGCTGTAGTAAATTAACAGCATTCTAACATGGGTGTTCTTCTTGTCCAAGTGGAAAGGGCAGTGTGGAGTGCAATAGAGATTGCGTCATCTGTGGATCTGTTGGGGCGTTAAGCAAATTGGAGTGGGTTCAGGGTTTCTGGGATGATGGTGTTGATGTGAGCCATGACCAGCCTTTCAAAGCATTTCATGGCTACAGATGTGAGTGCTACGGTGCGGTAGGAAGGTTACCTTGGCGTTCATGGGCACAGGGACTATTGTGGTCTGCTTGAAACATGTAGGTATTACAGACTGGTTCAGGGAGAGGTTGAAAATGCCAGTGAAGACACTCGCCAGCTGGTCAGCGCATGCTCTGCGTAAACGTCCTGGAAATCCGTTTGGCTCTGCGGCCTTGTGGATGTTAAACTGTGTCAAGGTCTTACTCACATTGGCTATGTCCGAAACAGCTGGTGCTCTCATGCATGGGGTTGCAGGTGGCCTAGTGGTTAGAGCGTTGGACTAGTAACCGAAAGGTTGCAAGATTGAATCCCCGAGCTGACAAGGTAAACCTCTGTCGTTCTGCCCCTGAACTAGGCAGTTAACCCACTGTTCCTAGGCCGTCATTGAAAATAAGAATATATTATTAACTGACTTGCCTAGTTAAATAAAGGTAAAAATATATTTTTTTAAATGGTTCAGTGTTGCTCGCCTCGAAGCGAGCATAGAAGGCAATAACTCATCTGGTAGGCTCATGTCAATGGGAAACTCACAGCTGAGTTTCTCTTTGTAATCTGTGATAGTATGCAAGCCCCGTCACATCCGACGAGCATCAGAGCTGGTGTAGTAGGATTCGATCTTAGTCCTGTACTGACAATTTGCCTGTTTGATGGTTCGTTGGAGGCCATAAAGAGATTTCTTATAAGCATCCGGATTAGTGTCCCGCTCTTTGAAAGCGGCAGCTCTAGCCTTTAGCTCAGTGCATATGTTGCCTGTAATCCATTACTTTTGTTTGGGATGTGTACGTACAGTCACTGTGGGGACGACGTCGTCGATGCACTTATTAATGATGTCACATCTGCTCCTGCTACGCCCTCTGGTTTTCATCCGGTGTCTTCTTGACCTGCAGTTACTCCCCCTGTACTCTCTCTCTCCCTCTCTGTGTGCTTGTGTGGTTGGAGACAGGTGTGCTGGAGTCAGAGCAGATCCCTACAAGCTGCAACTCGTTCCATAATCAAGACCTCTACAAATACTCAGTCCTGCCACTTCCACTCTGCCAGATCGTAATCTCTGCTCAGTCAGTTATGATTCTAGCCATTTATGATTACACAAGATCCTGTTACTCTGCTGTGCCTGTTTCTCTGCCTGACACCGTTTATCCTCTCATTGCAGTTACTGCTCTGTCTCTGGCTCCTGTCTCCTGTTCCACATCTCACCACCCAACTACCTTGCTCTGGATTTTACTCACCACCACTACCTTGGATTCCCCTCAGGACCTGTTCACCCTGTTCTACTCAGCCAACTCCAACCTCAGTCTCCACATCTGTTTTTTCTGCAACTCATCCAAGCTACCCTGGATCTGCACTCCATATATTCTCTCTGTGTAACAATAAATATTTTGGTTCATTCATCCCTGTTTCCTCATCTGAGTTTGCTCTTGGGTTCCCCGGTGTCGCTCCGCTTAACAAATGAAGCCGGTGAATGATGTGCTATACTCCTCAATGCCGTCGGATGAATCCCGGAACATATTCCATTCTGTGCTAGCTTCCACTTCATCGGACCACTTCCGTATTGAGTTCATACATGCATCATCTATGAGCAGAATTACTGTCTCACCTTAATTAAACACGAAATCCCTAGTTTGAAAGCAACAGTTTTTTTWAAAACTGAGCTGCACCATTTTCCCCACAATAACCCCCACATGGGCCAGCCCCCTAGCAATTCGAGTTCAACCAATGAGCCTTTAGCCCCTCACCATGAGTAACAGCTATTTATTTTTTACCTTTATTTAACTAGGCAAATCAGTTAAGAACAAATTCATATTTACAATGACGGTCCACCAAAAGGTCTCCTGCGGGGACGGGAGTTGGGATTAAAAATAAAATAAAAATATAGGACAAAACACAAATCACGACAAGAGAGACACCACAACACTACAAAAAGAGAGACCTAAGTCAACAACACAGCATGGTAGCAACACAACATGGTGGCATCAAAACATGGCAGCAGCACAACACGGTAGCAGCACAAAACAAGGTACAAACATTATTGGGGTCAGACAACAGTACAAAGGGCAAGAAGGTAGAGACAACAATACAACGCGTGAAGCAGCCACAACTGTCAGTAGGAGTGTCCATGATTGAGTCTTTGAATGAAGAGACGGAGATAAAACAGAACGGGTGTTGTATGTGGAGGATGAGGGCTGCAGTAGGTATCTCAGATAGCGGGGAGTGAGGCCTAAGAGGGTTTTATAAATAAGCATCAACCAGTGGGTCTTGCGACAGATATACAGAGATGACCAGTTTACAGAGGAGTATAGAGTGCAGTGATGTGTCCTATAAGGAGCATTGGAGGCAGATCTGATGGCCGAATTATAAGGAACATCTAGCCGCTCGAGAGCACCCTTACCGGCTGATCTATAAATTACATCTCCATAATCTAGCATGGGTAGGATGGTCATCTGAATCAGGGTTAGTTTGGCAGCTGGGGTGAAAGAGGAGCGAATACGATAGAGGAAACCAAGTCTAGATTTAACCTTAGACTGCAGCTTTGATATGTGCTGAGAGAAGGACAGTGTACCGTCTACCCATACTCCCAAATACATGTATAAGGTGACTACCTCAAGCTCTAAACCCTCAGAGGTAGTAATCACACCAGTGGGGAGAGAGGCATTCTTCTTACCAAACCACATGACATTGGTTTCGGAGGTGTTCAGAACAAGGTTATGGGCAGAGAAAGCTTTTTGGACACTGAGTATAAGACTGTATCATCTGCATGTAAATGGATGAGAGAGCTTCGTACTGCCTGAGCTATGTTGTTGATGTAAATTGAGAAGAGTGTGGGGCCTAGGATCGAGCCTTGGGGTACTACCTTGGTGACAGGCAGTGGCTGAGACAGCAGATGTTCTGACTTTATACACTGCACTCTTTGAGAGAGGTAGTTAGCAAACCAGGCCAGAGACCCCTCAGAGACACCAGTCTAGCAAGATGCACATGATGCACCCACAGCAGAGTGAGAGAGAGAGCAATGACGTGATGCACATATGTGACGTAGTATGCCATTTTTGGGGACCACTTTTGGCTCGTGACCGCTACTTTCAGAAATGCTGGCAGAAAGTTTACAAAAGTACTGGAAAATCCCTTTAAATTAGCCAATGCTTGGTTAGGATATTGTGACAACTACATTGTAATGGGGTGCGTGCTGGTGGCAGGGAAGTCAGGCGCAGGAGATCGAACTTGGTATAAACGGAGCAGTTTAATAAGTGCTCAAAAACTACGAAAACCAAAATATACAAAATAATACAAGTGGGTACAAAACCCATCGCACACCAGAACATAACTTGCACATAGCTTACAAACAAACAATCACCGACAAGGACAATGAGGGGGAACAAAGGGTTAAATACACAACATGTAATGAATGGGATTGAAACCAGGTGTGATACAAGACAAGACAAAACCAAAGGAAAATGAAAAGAGGATCAGCGATGGCTAGAAGGTCGGCGACTTCGACCGCCGAACGTCGCCCGAACAAGGAGAGGGACCAACTTCGGTGGAAGTTGTGACATAAATGTAATAATTTATTACATTTCTATAGAATGTCAAAGCACTTAAAAGTAAAACAGTTGGCATTGAATCATATTTGGTTTTAACAAATGTCATATTTTTCAATTGAGAAAACTAACTAATTTACTTGTAACAAGTTTAAGTATTTTTGATTGATCGAAATAGTAATGTTTTTGACAGTGTAGGCTATGGTCCAATTGATTAGGACAAAGTATAAATATTGAGCTATATGGGGTGTGGTCATCAATGCTTCATTAGGGCTCAGTCATTGTTTCTGTAATCAACATAACAATGGTCACTCCCTCTGACTCACCACATGAGGTCTGCTATATAACTTTAGGAAGCACTCTGCCACAGCTAAAGAACAATGGTAGGTGGAGGACCTCACCTAAGCTGAATTCTACCTTTACCTCTTGACCCTTATTCTTTGCACTAAATGCTCTGCAGTCCTGTGGACAAGCCTACTAGCACTTAGTTGATTAAACTTTCCCCATAAAGGGCTGGCAGCCAGAACCCATTCAGCTGTCTGAGTCTGACCATTGTCTTGCTAAGATATGACCTTGGTTTATCATTTACCTCGTTTCATCAGGATGTGGGTCATATTCAAACTGGACCTCTATATATTTCAATCAGGAACTTCTGAAGACGTCTTTAAAATAGGCTACTGTATAACTATATAGTTACACATTTACAAGTGTAAATTGTACAAACTGATGTAAACTAATTCCAGAGTTCCTAATGATTTTTTGTTTTCACTAAAGGGAACAAAAGTGTACGATAATACGGGATATACAGTATAAGCATACATTTGGAGAGAAAACCAAATAAATAGTAAATTGACAATGTGTGTCATTCAACTGAATGTTCTAAGAGACTGGCGAGAGAAGAACTCTGTTATCATAGTTTAATACCCTTTCCCCTTTGTGAAGATGAGACTCTATTTGGCATGGTGTCTCAGGATCCCCTTTGATTTCTGCTGCGGCGCCAGAACGAACCCAACATCGATGTGTAATTAGTCTGGGAGCGAGTCGACAGGCAGCCCTTTCTCTGTGTGATACAGTAATTGGGACTACAAATATTTACATGTCAGTTGTTGGTAACCATAGCAGATGACATGCTTGGCATGGGCATCTAGTTGAGTTGTAATGGCAGGAGGCAGGCAAGACTGCTCGTCTGCAGAGCCAAGAACGAGACACACACAAAACAACACAATAAGCCCTCTGAAACACCCAACAACTGTTACATTGTCTGGGACCCATTTTCATTTGCCTGTGCAGGAGAGAAAGCACCCACAGAGATCAGTTATACAGAACACAAGCGTCTAGATGTTTTGTATTCTATGGTCCCTATCGCTTACCACTACAGCTGTATTACATACTGTAATACTTGAAGGCCTTTCAAACAATATTCCTCAAACAAGTATTTTTCAGATGCTTTATGTTTCACACGTGTTATTAGAAAGCTTCTCAACAGTCCATGTATTGTCTTGAGCAACAACAATTTGTTGAAGGGGAACTGCAATGGTGTACTGATGGCATAAGGTGAAAGAAAAATATGTTTTCCCCCACAGTGTATCCCTCTCAACTATCTTAAGTCAAACAAGCCACTCAGGGTGCCTGGGGTGTCACGCCCTGACCATAGAGAGCCATTGTTTCTCTATGGTGAAGTAGGTCAGGGCGTGACCGGGGGTGATCTCGTTTATTTATTTCTATGTGGTGTTCTAAGTGTATTTTCTATGTTGGTGATTTGTATGATTCCCAATTAGAGGCAGCTAGTAATCGTTGTCTCTAATTGGGGATCATATTTAAGTAGCTGTTTTTCCCACCTGTGTTTGTGGGATATTATTTTGTGTTTTGTGCATGTGCACCACTTAGTCACGTTTCGTTGTGTCTTTATTGTTTTGTTTTGCTTAAGTTTYACTTAGAAATAAAGATGTGGAACTCAACCTCCGCTGCGCCTTGGTCCGTCTCTACACACGATCGTGACATGGGGCCCTGTCTGAAATGCCTCTGAGAAGGACATGGGACTCCATGGGGGAGGCAGTCAGTCCAGATTGTGTGTACAGGGACAAACTGAAATTAGTTGCACTATTGCCCCTGGACAGTCCTRTCCTGATAAGTCACATCTGTAGGAAGGGGAAAATATCACCCTAAGAAAAACTACACTGTTAGTGTTCTCCCCCTCCGACCAAACATTCCCTGCTCCTCCAGTTTTTCTGCGCTCACTCAAGACTAWATTCAACTATTATGAGACATCTGGTAATTAAATTTAGACCTTAAACACACCTTTAAACAGTCAGTCAATGGGATTTATTATTACATATGCAAGTCTGATATGAAAGCTATGGTTTCATAAGAAAGTATTTAATGCAAAGTCTCAGTTATCCTCTAAACAAATGTGTCCTTAAAGCKTCAATCAGCAGTTGAAAAAATAATAAAATGTTTCCCCTGCCAGCTGCCACTGTTTTGCTAAAAAGCCAAGGGGTGTGGCTGGAGAAATGTAACCACTCTCAAATTCATTGATAGGGGTATGGATGCAAGGACTGACCATCCATGACATCAAAATAATAGTTCTAAACGTGTGTCGAGGCTATACAATGTTTGCTTACATTTAGTTTGTTTACAATCATTGGTGTAAAACAAGCTTATATTTTGGTTTCTGATGGGGTATGACTGCTAAACTAAGCTCATGAGGTATTTCTAAGTTATATTCTTCAAGAATAAATTGGTACATATCTTTAATTTATAAATCCCAAAATGGATGTAGCTACTGCAGATCGCTCCTTTAAACAGATAAGGTAAGGTTGAATAACAGTGTCTAAATATGTGTATTCTTACTCTTGGGATTAATCTATATAAAAATGCAGATGGATCGACAGTGTTCTCTGTCCTACCCCTGAAAAATAATGGGCCTGCTGTCTGGGTATTCTTTTGCCATCTGTGTCGTACAAAGCAAGCCTTTTCTACTCATCAGACATAATTTCCCTCCCCTCCCCCACACTCACCTGCCCACAGCCGCAGCATCAATCTGAGCCCTGGCTTTGAAGGGGAGAACCCTGGAATACTGAAAACTGAGACGTGTGCACAATAACACAGAAAGATTATAAATTAGACTGATGATAAGTTAATTTTACAATAAGGTCATTCATTCATCTAGACTAGCGGAACAAAAGGCAAACTCTCATTGTGAGGAAAGCGAAAGGCTTGCCTCTGCAGTGCCCTGGCTCTATGTATGTGTTGAAAGGCCAGTGCTATACACAGCAATTGGGTGCAGACTGACAGCGCGGTACAATATTTCCTTTCCTTGGAGGGCTTGATAAAAGATGGGGGGAGGTTGCCCTCTCCTATTGTTGAATCTAATTTCACTGTCATGCATTTACAGTATGGTTTATTCTTGGCTAGGAAATAAACACAAACATGATGACTGTGAATATGAATACATCTATTTGACATCAACTTTTGAAAAAATACATATCTGAATGGTTTTCAGCCATTTCACAGTTCATTAATCATACAAATTAAAAAAGTCAGGCACTGGAGCTAGGTAATATCATCATATCACAGGGATCATCAACTAGATTCAGCCACAGACCGATTTTTTTCTTGACTGGATGGTCTGGGGCCCGAAACATAATTACAAATAATTTGTAGGCCGCAAATTGACTGCAAGAAGCCCAAACAGATATATTTGACTAAAACATAATAATTCAAACCTTGCTTAAATGTATTTACGATCTCTTTATTATGCGTGGAAATACTTGGGAACATATTAACAAAATTTAAATCATGTGGAGACTAATGTCTGTTGCATTTACAGTCTTTTATGTTCCAAAATTATGGGGGCCAAATAAAACCACCCAGGGGCTGCCAGTTGGGTAACCCTGTCATATCAAATCTGACAATTGTGCTAATGCCGCAGGTAAGGTAACTACAGTATTAATAGCAACAGGTGATGGTGATCCACTGTGGTTGGAAACTGCACCCCCCTGAGAATCAGCCTCCACCATCAACACTCACTTATACCTGCCACACAATTCAGCCTCTTTTGTTCAAGTGAATAATTGGTTCTAGAATTGAAGAGGAAAATAGTATTCATCATAATACAGTTCAACTGGCCTCCAGGGATAAAAAGAAGCCACATGCACACCCACACGCACCAACTGCACACACACCTCTAACAGTTCACTTTCAGCCGTTGCTTATGAAGGGAAGTAGAGGGATTGTTACTTATTCCAACCAGCATCTGCTCATAACCTTGGCAGTAGAAAAAGCTGTTTCAGCATCTACTGGGAAACTAAAATATGCCCTGCCATGCGTTTATTTGTCTTTATTATTGTGTCATAAAGAAATTTTATTTTACGGTTTCATTACTTTAAAGCTAATGGGCAGGCCTTACACTCAAATATAGCAACAAACAGATCTGATCAGCAAATAAATGAAATACAACAGCTGAATCAAATAAGCCCTGATAGAGTTACCGGTGTAACACTTCTCAAGTTGAGGTGATAGAGTGCTTTGGTTGACACATTGAAAACTCAACACTATCCTATTGTTGTGCGCTCTCTAGTGGTTAATGACAATAATGCGAATTTTCATTGTGGATGGAATGGCTGGACCAAGTCAGATGAATTGTAGATGTTTGATATATAGTAACCAAATATTACAATGCTACCTTCCTTCTCAGCTAAAATAAAAAAGTTTACCTAAATTAAAGTGAATGACTTTGCACATGTAGCCTGTTGAAGTGTCCAAGCTGACAGAAGACACTCTGTTTAGCAATCACCGAACATCTAAGAACATTAGTGAGATAAATTCTTACATATATTAACACATGTTAATAAGTCTGTTTTATTAAGAGGATTGCTTAGTAAAGAAAAAGATTTCAACCATCCGCAATTTATTAACAAACAAGAGTGAGGAAACAGTTTAGGGACCCTTGTTTCTGGCTACAGAGAGAATGAGTATTAGGCTACAGCATTACCAGACGGCTTTTCAGCCTGTGGTTCCTTGCCCACAAACATCCCAGGGGGACTGAACTACACATACAGAGCATATTAATATAACTAGGAATCAAGTATATCATGTATACATTTACGCATGAAGTTGATCATTTATTCTTTAATAAACTCAACTGTATTACATTATTGTTAAATGTTGACATTTGATTTGATTCAAACCAATGACTGTATTCACGCAGGATATGTTTCCTGACGTGGTTTATCATATGTAGGAACCATTTGGAAGGTAATTGTTTCCTGACGTCGTTTATTTACCGGACAACTGCGCACGACCTTCCACTTCCTGCTCTCTCTTTAAGAAATCTAAAACATAACGATTAGCGAGATAGCTAGCTAGAATACCAAACAATTCCATGTTCCGTTGAGAAAAACGCTAGCTAAAATCCGACATGGCCCTACAGAAAGTATGGACGTCGAAGAGTGTTTTAAACAGGTAAATAAACTAAGTGTTGGTTTTGAAGACATTCATTGGGACGCACGTTAGATAACAAGTAGCTCTGGTCCAGGGCGTTACTTGCGGCGTGAGCCGCATTCAACGCCCTGTATTTAAAAAAACAAACATGTTTTTACCTTTATTTAACTAGGTAAGTCAGTTAAGAACACATTCTTATTTACAACGGCCTACCCCGGACGACGCTAGGCCAATTGTGCGCCGCAATATGGGACTCCCAATCACGGCCAGAGGTGATACAGCCTGGATTTGAATCAGGGACTGTAGTGACGCCTCTTGCTCTGAGATGCAGTGCCTTAGACCGCAACGCCACTCGGGAGGCTATCTTGTCATTCATCCCTCCATATAACCAGTTATTTTAGTGATTGGCTTCAATATACTTTAGTTACTCACCAAAGTAAATATGTTAGTGGCATTCATTGCACTTTAACGGTGACAAACGGTGCCCTCAAGCTTTTAGGGCCTACATAAAGCTATCAAATACAATTTTATTTGTCACATGCGCCGAATACAACAGGTGTGCTTACTTAGCTGCCCTTAACCAACAATGCAGTTAAGAAAACGAGTGTTAATAAAGTTACTAAAATAAACTGAAGTTTAAAAAAAAATCTAATTAGAAAAATGGTAAAATAACAAATAATGAACAATAAAAATAAGTGGCGAGGCTATGTACAGGGAGTACCAGTACAATGTGCGCGGTCTCCGATTAGAGGTAATTGAGTTAAAATGTAGATATAGGTAGAGGTAAAGTGACTATGCATGGATAATCAACAGAGTAACAGCAGCAGCAGTGTAAAAATGGGGGTGGGGGCACAATGCAAATAGTCTGGGTAGCCATTTGATTAGCTGTTCAGGAGTCTTATGGCTTGGGGTAGAAGCTGTTAAAAGCTTTTTGGACCTAGACTTGGTGCTCTGGTACTGCTTGCCGTGCGGTAGCAGAGAGAACAGTCTATGACTAGGATGGCTGGAGTCTTTGGCAAATTTTTGGGGGCCTTCCTCTGACACCGCCTGGCTATCAGCAGAGCATTGTCTGGCAGTGAAACCGTTCATTCAGCCTCATTTACTGCCTTTAAAAAAAAACATAGCTAACAGTGATATGGCTGACTTGCTTAAACAAATGTCATTTCTACTGACAATTACGATATACTAACCAGTGGTGGAAAAAGTACTCAAAAGTCATACTTGAGTAAAAGTAAAGATACCTTAATAAAAAATGACTCAAGTAAAAGTCACCCAGTAAAATACTACTTGAGTAAGTGTTTGGTTTTAAATATACTTAAGTATCAAAAGTTAATGGAATTGCTAAAATGTACTTAAGTATCAAAGTAAAAGTATTAATAATTTCAAATTCCTTATTTTATGCAAACCAGACAGCACAATATCTATATATATTTTTTAATTTATGGATAGCCAGGAGGTAGATTACAACACTGACATTAATTTACAAACAAGCCATGTGTTTAGTGAGTCTGCCAGATAAGAGGCAGTAGGGATGACCTCTTGATAAGAGCGTGATTTGGACCATTTTCCGGTCAAAATGTAACAAGTACTTTTGCGTGTCAGGGAAAATGTATGGAGTAAAAAGTACATTATTTTCTTTAGGAATGTAGKGAAGTAAAATTTGTCAAATTGAAATAGTAAAGTACAGATACCCCCAAAAACGACTTAAGTAAAAATACTTTTAAGTACTTTACATCACTTGTACAAGCTATGGTATAAGGGAACGATGAGCGGATAAGAGGCAATCCGTGAATTCGATTAAGACATTAATTAGCGAGCGAAGACGAACGTAGTTAATGTAACTATTTGTTCAGCACTTTTGTAATGTACAGCGACAGAATTCAGAACATGGGCCGTTCTTACAGTATTCTCCCTGTACACCAATTCAGAACCGTAGGATAAATAAAGGAGGCATATAAGCAGACAATGAAAGCTCTTACAATTTTCAATTATGAAATTTCTCTAAAACAGGCTATATGCTACATGTGCACCATCAAGTCAGAACAGTTGGTGAATTTTTTAACCTTTATTTAACTAGGCAAGTCAGTTGAACAAAATAAGAACAACTTCTTATTTTCAATGCCGGCCTAGGAACAGTGCCTTGTTCAGGGGCAGAACGACTGATTTTTACCTTGTCAGCTCGGGGATTTGATCTTGCAACCTTTCGGTTACTAGTTCAACGCTCGAACCACTAGGCAACCTGCCGCCCCATTAAGAGGTGAAAATAGACCAAATTATAATGGTGAGGYACATGGTCTACTAACAGCTTACTACACAACATACTTAGTATTACTTAGCTACAGTATACATATCTCCCTGGCATATTACATAATTTATGCAGCAGCATGCAATGCATTTTTGGACTAGCCTTGTGCTCACTTGAACAGGAAGGTGGCATGGCGGTCCTTCTTGTGGGCAAATATTGTCACCATAAGCCTTCAAGACAACTGGGAACTCTGGGGGGGGGGGGAACAAGGTTGAATCATGACATCAGTGATCTGCAGGTTGGAGCTCTAAAAAGAGGCCCGAGTTCCAGACCGAGTTGGATGACCTTTCAAAATGTATTTACCCACTCTGAGCTTGTTTTTTTTCAGAGTTCCCAGTTGTCTTGAACTAACTATAGTCTGAGATTTCCAAGTTTCCAGTTTTGAACACAGCAGAAGTCATGCTGGATTGACAGCATGGCCAATGTATTCAACCTTTTCTGGCCCATGGTGTTGCATGTGAATGTTGATCCTTTTAAGCTTGGAAAATAGACCCTTAAACCCCAACTTGGACCACACACCTTCTCCACTGAATAGCAGGCTAGTGATTGCTTTGCAACACTTACAGTTAGCCACTGATTTCTTTCAAACCACTCATTGTTTAATTTGCGTTTTCTCTTGTGTAATTTTTATGTCCAATTGCTGATGAGCACCGATACTTTTTATCTATAACTTTTCTTCATATGACAAGGACTGGAAAGGATTTGCCAGTAGATTGCCGACTTGATTCATGATGATGACTTCTTCTCTAGCTTGCTGGCTAAGCTTTAGCTTGCTAGCTAAGTATGATGATGACAGTCCAATCAAAGCTACGGTAGATATAACGTGATTTGATGTAATTTTATCTGTGGCAAATGACCTTGAGCCGCCTTGGATGGGCACTTCAAATGTAAATCTTTGGCAGTACCCAAGGGGCTTGAATATTCGAGTTCTCCCCGTAGATTTTGCGGTGCTGTAGTATCCCCATGAGTGACCGAACACTGAGCCAATCACGGCGCAAATAGAGAACATTACCAACCCCTACGCACTGTATTTTCTGCTGGCGCTCTCACAAACACAGGAAGCACTGAGCTAGGCTGAAACACTTGCATTTTGGACCAGCCTTGGTCAAGAAAGCAAAAAGAGACCATGTTTGTATGCGTCTTAATTTTTTTTTTTTTTTTTAAACATTATTTGTAACTGATGTGACGTGTTTGAATGCCAAAATAACATACTAAACAGGCCACTGTGCATGGGTGTATTCATTATGCCGATTCTGTTGCAAAGCGTTTCATCGGTTTTGCAACAGAAACCGTTTTGCAACAAACTAAAGTTTCTATTGGACAAATTCAGGTTTTGCTTTGTTTGTTACCGTTTGGTTCTTAAATGGTAAACTGTTTCAGTTGCAATACGTAATGAATACACCCCTGGGGGTGTATTTATTATGACTATTCTGTTGCAACACGCTTCTTAAACGGAAACAAACTAAACGGGGAGGGACCTACCTGAATATGTTCAATAGAAACTTGTTTTGCTCTGTTTGGTTCTTAAACAGTTTCCGTAATGAATACGCCCCTGATGTGTTCACGAACATTTCGGCACAGAATTTCTAAACCCCGAGGCGCAACGTCGCGAGACTTCCGGGAACGCTTGCAAAACAGTTAGAGCAGGCTGGGATTTGGGAAAGTCAATGAGAGAAGTGAAAAATGATTCCTTACATGCTGACTAAACTGTCCGTGTTGCAAAATAAATGTATACATGCATGTTTGTGAATAATTTCATCCAAACTGCTCCCGCAGGCCTGCGTAGCCAGGAGCTAAAATAGATGCTTGACGTGCTACATGTCCCGCCTTTCTCAACTACTCATTGGTTTTTATGAGCATACTAACCCACATGATTGAAAGATAAGAGGTCCACACTCCAGTCCAGTTGGTGGTAGTATGCACCTTAAAGTTGGTTGCCAACCACCATATCAAAAGAAGAAGCGGAAAGATGAATGAGGAGAGTTTTCTTTGAAAAACTAGCTTTCCCCTTTTATCTGTGGATTAATTGTTGGAGTAGAGAACACATGATTTTTTATGACTCAAAATAGGTCAAAATTCTACAAATGTTCAGCTAAAAAAGGACCATATGTATTTCAGGTAAAATAACAACCAAATATTTATATTTTAAGAAAAATGTGCTAGCAACAGCAAGCTCTGTTTCTAGCTCCTAAGCAACTTTGCAGTGTTTATTTTTCATTTATTTCTTCTTACATTGTTAGCCCAGAACGTTTTTTTGTGTTATTACATACAGMCGGAAATAACTTTTGGATATCAGAGCGAATATCCCAGAGGCTACTCCAAGACGCCGCCGGTGAAGAAGAGGTATTCGAAGCGGACTTCTAGTCCGACTCAGGAGGCGTGCTCGCCATCCACTGCTTCCGAGTATATTACTCATTAATGTTCAGTCCCTGGACAATAAAGTAGATGAGCTCAGGGTGAGGATCTCCTTCCAGAGGGACATCAGGGACTGTAACATACTTTGTTTCATGGAATCATGTCTCTCTCTGGATATACTATCCCCGATATACTGCTCTCATGCTTGCCTTGAAGCGAGCATAAAAGGCATTTAGTTCGTCTGGTAGGCTCGCATCACTGGGCAGCTCGCGGCAAGCTTCTGAGTACATTTGCATTAAGCCTTTATATTAGTTTGTCCTTTCTAGATCCTAATTGTTTCAACATTGTGAATGTTTTGTCTTTTAGATGTCTACAAGAGGTGGTTGCTCAGAGTCATTTCCTTCCTGTATCAAGTTTACACACAACAACCACTCAGCACAACTCCAACAAGACATCAATTGTACGAAGCAGTCGACAGAAGTATGAAAGGTTGTATCCACTGTTGCTCGTACAACCCGATGGTTCCACAATTAACATTAGGTACAAAGAGCCCAAGAGGATACTCATGGTAAGCATCCTTGAACTGAAAACAAAAATTGGATTGATCTGTTTTTGCAGTGTGTGGCTATTCAGGAATACTACATTTGAAGGCTAATCAGATTGTGAGACTGAGTGTGAGGATTTGGTATTGTATCCCTTCAGATGCCTGTGGACATCAGTACACTCTCAGAGGAAGAAAGGAAAATGAGGATGCGGAAGCGGGATCCCAGGAAGGGAGCTGTTAAGCAGAGGACAGTGGAATTCAAAGATGATTTCAAAGTGGATGATTACAGCAAGTTTTGGAAGAAGTGATAGAGCCTGTTGTAGCTATTTAACTTTGACTATTCTGCCAATCAGGGTTTTCCATTAGCCAACAATTGTCAGCTTTTGGAAAACAAATTAATAAATGAAAAGCTGTTAAATAAAACTCTTGCAGTCCAAAATGACTGGTAGGAAAAAAACTCCCATTGCACAATGTTTTTTATTCATTGATGGAAATACATTTGACCATCATTCTTATCGGTCTATAGGTCAATTTGCATAATATAGTGGAATTAAATTGGCGTGTGTATTTTCGTTAGTAGTCATGTAGCCTATCTGATTTATCCAACATAACTATCACACACAGCATACAGAGCTTATTTTGAGCGGGATTCCTCCCGCAGCTCCTCAGTTGGTTACTGCAAGAGTAAAATGTGCTTTTATAAGCCCATTGCACAACAATTCTAAATGCAATTGCATGTTAAACAGTTTCGGTGCACAATTAAAAAGAGCTAGGCCTACTATTTTTATTTCTCAACTCGAAGCCTAATTGAAGCTCGCCTCCCATTCAAGTGCAGGCAAAATGCTATCAGCGTGTCACCACCACGCTACAATGTGAGCTGGAGGCAGTATGCATTTTGAAATTCATTGTTTGAAATCTGAATGTTTAACTTCATATTATGAGGCATGTCTTACTTTGCTTCAAAGTAGCCTATAGGCAAAATCCGACCATGGAAACTTCATAGGCGGCGCGTGAGTTTCAAGTTTGGGCAAGCTTACAATTTATACTACCATTTCAACTGATCTGTCTGCATAAGAACTGTTCGTCGGGAGCTTCATGAAATGTGTTTCCATGGCCGAGCAGCCACAAGCCAAAGATCACCATGTGTAATGCCAAGTGTCGGCTGGAGTGGTGTAAAGCTTGTCGCCATTGGACTCTGGAGCAGTGATGAATCATGCTTCACCATCAGGTAGTCCGACGGTCGAATCTGGGTTTGGCGGATGCCAGGAGAACACTACCTACCCCGATGCATAGTGTCAGTGAAGTGTGGTGGAGGAGGAATAATGGTCTGGGGCTGTTTTTCATGGTTCGGGCCCCTTAGTTCCAGTGAAAGGAAATCTTAAAGCTACAGCATACAATGACATTCTAGATGATTCTGTGCTTCCAACTTTGTGGCAACAGTTTGGGGAAGGCCCTTTCCTGTTTCAGCATGACAATACCTCTGTGCACAAAGCAAGGTCCATACAGAAATGGAAAGTCTTCCCAGAAGAGTGGAGGCTGATATAGCAGCAAAAGGGGGAACAACTCCATATTAATGCCCATGATTTTGTAATGAGATATCCAAGGAGCAGGTGTCCAATTACTTTTGGTCATGTAGTATATTTTAGATGCTTTTCACTGACAGCCTCAACTCAATAATCAGCAAGGCCTATTTCCACACTCTGCCCCCTTCAAAAAAGCTAATGATCCTCAATTCCTCTGGCTAAATCATGCTTTCTGGTGAAGTATTTTAAGTGATTTAATATATTTCCATATAGACAGGAGTAGTTATACAGTTGAAGTGGGAAGTTTACATACACTTAGGTTGGAGTCATTAAAACTCGTTTTTCAACCACTCCACAAATTTCTTGTTAACAAATTATAGTTTTGGCAAGTTGGTTAGGATATCTACTTCGTGCATGACACAAGTACATTTTCCAACAATTGTTTACAGATTATTTCACTGTATCACAGTTCCAGTGGGTCAGAAGTTTACATACACTAAATTGACTGTCTTTAAACTTTTTATTGCCAAAACTGTCTTCTGTGTGGGTGTGTGCCCTCTGATTAGGGTCAAAGGATGAATGTTGAATTAAAAATGGAACATCTGGTCTCTTGAAACAAGCTGTGTCATGATTACAGTGTACATTCCAATGTACAGTGAGTCATAACACCATTGCTGAGCTGTAACAATCTCTTGGTTAAAAGAGTCCAGAACGCCATGCCAGATTTTGCACACAACACCCGGTTACAATGTGGGCGTCCTCATAACTAGTTTCTACCGCCAGCTAAATAATCTACAAATGCAAGTCATTCTAATTCAGCGGTAGCTACCGTTTGGAAACGAGGTCACTCCTGTTAGAATAAAGTAACTGAAGTTGCTGAATAGTTCATAAAGGCCTTCTACCACGATACATTTATCGACTACCAAGGACACCACATGGAAAATCACACCAGTGCTAAGGTGCTCCTCAACCATGCTACTAATTTGTATCTTCACACGGGGAATTTAGTAAACCGAAGCCGTCTCAAGAAAAAATGTCCGTCTTCACCTAGCGAAGAGGTAAGACTGACCATTGGACTCTGTCATAACTGACTGTCTAGCTGAAGTAAGACGTTTAAAAAAAGTGCAACATTGGTCAGTTAGCTGGAGTGTAATCATTAATCGCCATGGTCCAAAAACGGACAAGTTCAGGTAGGTCCCGTTCCCTCCCGTTTAAGAAACGTTTTGCAACAGAATCGGCAGAATGAATACACCCCTGGCTAGATGACGTTAACTAGTTAGCTTGAAAAACCATAGCCTCGACGTTAAATAGCTAACTATATTGAACAAAAATAAACTWMACATATTTTACTGAGTTACAGTTCATATAAGGAAATCACTCCATTGAAATAAATAAATTAGGCCCTAATCTATGGATTTCACATGACAGAATACAGATACCTGTTGGTCACAGATACTTTTCTGATCCAGGCTCCTAAATTACCTTTATTTTTAAAGGTATCTGGGCCAGGATTCACCTGATGAGATTAAAAAATGCAAGATAAATTTGAGAACAAGGACTTGTCATGTGTATGTTCTAAAAGGCCAGCCTTTATTTAGCATGAACAATCATAACTATTTCATTGAAGCTGTGCACCACCTGACTCTCATAAGTGTAGCAGACTCTCCCTGCAACATTTCATAGTTGTTGTATAACATGCCATAGCTCTGGCCACACATTTTCATACTGTGCAAATCACCCATTGTGCCCAGCAGTGTACAAAATAATCATATACTTTCCATATGACAATCTTTCAAAAGTAATGTTAGATAATTTAGCATCATTGCATGATCTGTAGGTGTCCATGAAAGCCCTACCTAGTTACCACAAGTGTTTATAGCAACCCTGTTAGCATTGCTATTAATTTAGTCCCCTCAATTTGTTTTTGCATTACAGATTCAAGACTGTGTTCGAGCCACTCTTAATGAGTGGTTTGCCACCATACCACCAACAACACCAATGGTGAGACATCACTCCGTCCACCCACTCACTATTCAATACCACAGTTGTATTTCCCATGCATATTTGATTACACACATAGCTACATAACAGCTATTCACCAACATCCAAACAGTATCAAGTGTCCATAATCCCTGTTTACCAAGTTCCCATAGTGACCAAGTGTCTACAATACCTGCTAACATTTTACATCATCTAGCAGGGATGGATCCATAATGCAAAACACTTGTGTAACCATTGGTTCCCTTTCAGTCAGTCAAGTTTGGTACAACATACTATGGGGAGTCACACTCTCGCGACTAGAGTTAAACGATCTACAATCACACCTGACAAGGCCAATGAAATCGTGTCTCGCTGGAAGCATGCCTTCAGGGCACTGGCCCAGTGGCGGGATCGCTGGCTACTGTCACAAGGGTTTCTCATGGTCCGGGTGTTCCGCAATATAGTCACGACAGACTGGTCTCAAGGGTGGGGCGAGCTGTGCAAGGGTTACTCAATTTGGGGAGTATGGACGGTGTCAGAGTGCCTGGCATATCAGTTACCTGGAACTTCTGATACTGTACGTAGCGCTCTGGTGCTGCTTCCCTCGTTTATCGGCCGGCATGTGCTGGTCAGAGCCGTCATGATGACGGTGGCATACATCATAAGGCGGGGGACACACAGTCCCTCCCCGCCTCACCTAGGCTCACACCCTGTTGCTGTGGAGGTCATGTGTGGCTCAATTGGTAGAGCATGGTGCTTGCAACACCAGGGTGGTGGGTTCTATTCCCATTGGGGATCAGTATGAAAATGTATGCACACGCTACTGTAAGTTTCTCTGGATAAATGACTGAAATAGAACATGTGGAGCAGTTTGCATTTGCTCTTACTTCGAGTGATGCATGTTCCCAGTTGCCTCAACTCTGGGGGGTGCCCCCCCGGATAGCAGAAGTGGAGACTGCACCCCTGGGTGGTCACCCAGATATGGGAGATTATGCAATGCCGACATAGGTCTTTACGCATAACTCAAACACCATTGTCGTCTATTTTTCTTGATGCGAGAACAGAGTGCACCATTGGGAACTGATGCTCTGGCGCACCAGTGGCTTCGGACCCTCTAAGCGTTTCCACCAGTGGATCTGATTCAACCCATGTTGGAGGGGGTGCGCCAGGGGAGCTTATCATTGATTCTTGTGGCTCCCCGTTGGCCCAAGCAGCCTCGGTTCGTGGAGATCATTCACCTTTTTAAGCGGGGACCTGTTGTGCCAGGTGCACAGGCAGGCTTGGCGTGCAAGGATTTGGTTATTTTCTGCCTGGCCCCTGAGTGGGCTAATCTGATGGCTAGAGGATTACCTCCGAATGTTATTGCTACCATTCAGTCCACAAGTGCGCCTCCACGAGAGGACCTTATGCATTTGTGGAAAGTGTTTGAGCTCTGTTGATTAGATGGAGTGCTGGTTCCTTTTCAGTGCTCTGAGGTGTATCCATATGTTCCTACAGGAGCTATTCGAGCAGGGACGGGCTTTCTCTACTTTAAAAGTGTACATGATTGCTATGTGGGCGTGTCGTGTGGGAATTGACAGAGCCACACCGGGGACGTTGTGCAGTTCCTGAAAGGGGTACACGGTCTCTAAACCTATTGGGCCCACATGGGACTTGGCGCTGGTTTTTGGGGCACTGTGTGTCCCCTTTTGAGTCTCTGGAGTCGGTGGAGCTGAAGATCCTTCTACAAAACCTCCCTGGTCATGACTTTGGCCTCAGCTAAATATGTTGGAGACCTCCACGTGTTATCCGTACACCCTTCCTGTACTTCGTTTGCCCCGGGTGACTAAGGTGACAYTGTTTCCAAATGCGGCCTTAGCCCCGGAAGTCATAGCAATGTCCTACAGGTCCTTAGCTTTGAGCTATTTCCCTTTTCATCTCCTCCTTTTGCTTCTGAAGAACAACAAAGGTTATATGTCCTGTGTGAGCTTTATGCACATGCACTGAATGGACCCAGCTGGTTATATGACCAGCGTTTTGTCTGTTTTGCTAATCCAGCTCATGTCAGGACACTCTTTTAAGGAGCGTATCTCCCACTGGATTGTAGAGGCGATCTCCCTGGCACATCGCAGCAAGTGTTCCCTAGTGGTGTATTCGCTACCCCACCAGGGGTCTGGCAGTGTCTTGGCTGTTGTTTATAAAGGATTGACTGTAGGAGTTATTTGTGCTGCGGACAGTTGGGCATCGCCACATTTTTTTTTTTTTTTTTTTAGGTTTTATCGTTAGTCACTGCTCTCAGTGTAGCCCACAGTGTGCTTACGGACAGGGGAAAGTCACTAGGCAGCGCACTGTGTTTGCAATACCCAGACTGCMGCATCTGGCTGGGTCAGGTCTGGGTGCTCTGCCATGAGCCACTTCATTTAGTAACCACTGGGGTCAGCTTGGGCAGTGAATATTATTTCCCTGTAGTTTGTTGTACCGAAGTTAACTGACTGAAAAACTGATCCCTGAAGGAGGGCAACGAGGCACAACACCTGTTTGGCCACCCGTCCCTGGGCTCGTGAAGAGTGGTATTAAATTGAAGGAATGAATCCGAGCCTCACGCTTATCAACTGTGGAAGGCGGGGCTTCCAGCGAGGCATAGAGTTCATTGGCCCTGCGAGGCGTGATTGTAGATCTTTAAACTGAAGTCAGGAGAGTGCGACTCTCCATAGTATGTTGTAACTCATTTCCCTCCTTCAGGGAACAGGAGTTATACTGGGAGCTCAAAGTATTGGGACAGTGACACATTGTTTGTTGTTTTGGCTCTGTACCCCAGCACTTTGGATTTTAAATGATACAATGACTATGTGTATGTTAAGGTGCAGATTGTCAGCTTTAATTTGGGGGTATTTTCATCCATATCGGGTGAACCGTTTTAGAAATTAYAGCACGTTTTGTACATAGTGCGTCTAACTTTTTCACTCGTCATTATTCACGATTCATTCATGATAATCTGTTATGGTAGCATCTATGTTAATGTTGAATTGTTTAGAAACATTCTTATTTACAATGAAAGTGAATCCAAAATGACAGTACATTATTTAACATTAATTTATATTGGGCACAAAATAATCTGAAGCACAACCAAAACCAACTGCAAATGCATCCAACAAGTTTGTAGAGTCACAAGCTTGATGTAGTCATTGCGTGCTAGAAATATGAGACCAAATACTAAATTGTTGACTACTTTTAATGCGCATAAGTGAATTTGTCCCAATACTTTTGGTCCCCTAAAATGTGGGGACTATGTGCAAAAAGTACTGTAATTTCCAAACGGTTTACCCGATATGTATGAAAACAACCTAAAAATAAAGTTGATAGTCTGCACTATAACCTCCAGTTGTTGTATAATTTAAAATACAAAGTGCTGGAGTAAACATCCAAAACAACAGGAAAAAAGTCAATGTCCCAATACTTTCGGAGCTCACAGTAGTCACAATGTTATGATACTACTATGCAATTGCGTTCTCCTGCTGGGAAAACAAAATAGCTGCCTGTTGATTGACCGCAATGAATTTATCAGACTGATGAAAGGGAACTGTCATAGTAATCATTCATGCAAAGTTGGCTGTGAAAGGTTCTACATGTGCTTCTGTTGTGAAGTTCGAGTGGCTTTGCCCTGTTGCTTTTCTGCTGGGGTCAGCTAATCTGCTTCCGCACGCTCAGTGAGTACAGCGGGGGGGGTCTTACATACACAAAGTCAAAGCTTATGTTCCCTGCAATGATATCCCACAACAAGATTGTGAAATTGAAAGCATGTGTTTGTATTTGGACAAAGTTAAGGCAATATTGATGTTGCTTTTTTTCTTTGTATTTTTAAGATACTATTTTTCTTTGACTAACATGTTTGTTGTAAATTTAGGACCTACCAGACACCATTGACTGCTCCATCCCCCAAGCTACAGAAGCAATCACACCTGAAGAGAGGGAGGAGCTGAAGGTCTCTGGTGAGTTTCTGGTATTCTATGACAGGGGGTTCTCAGTGGTCCATGGACCCCACTTTTTTACATAATTATTTCTTAAAATAATATTACTAACATATTTTTTTTTTTAAATGGCCAAGGGATCCCTGGAGTAAGTTTAGAGGGTGTAATACAATGTAATTATTAGTCTAAAATGTTATATTCTTAACCCTGGGCAGCATAGGCCTGGGAGGCTTACAGGGATATTGGTATCTACAGTACTCCACAATTATTTTTGTTATATATATTTTTTACATAAATGCACTGTAAGTTAAGCTTTAAAACTGGTAAGTTTTCTCTCTGCCTCATAGCAAAATGTGAAGAATTGCAGGATATTAGCTTCAACAACAAAAAATCTCTCTGCCCCATGACAATATCTGTGGAATTGAAGGAAATGTGCTTGAACACTCCCAAATGTTCTCTCCGTGCCAAGRAATGGGTTTTTAAAATGTTCCTTCCCAGGGATGGAGACTTGTTTCGTTGGGCCATGCATTGCCAAAGTCATAGTAGAACTCTTTGTATGCTATTTTTATCTCACTCGAGTTGTGTTCTGATTGAGGGGGGTCCCTGATGAATTTGCTATCAGAAAGGGGTCCCTGGCCTGAAAGTTTGGGAACCCCTGCTTTGATACCATAGAGTTTGGTGTGGCATTGGCATGAGGAATTATGAGCCCAGTATGTGAATTTCATGACAAAAATACCATTCCTGGTGCCTTACTGATTGTTTACGTTTTTATTAACATGTCCATATTCTTGCTTTACAGTGAAACTATTTATTTGCGAGGCAGACCTCTCTTCAATCAAAGATGCAGTCGATAAGTGTGAGTATTACATTTACAAAACAGCAAAGGACCACTGACTCGGTGACTGTACGGAAAAGTCATTTGGCACAGGCGATTGTCTGTAGACCTGACCATGTCAAATAAAAATGCAACAGACTTTAGTATCAGTGAAATGCTTTTGTTGGCATGCCAACTCCTTTCCGTATCTCAATTTGTTGTATTTGAAAGATGAAATCCGTACAGGCAGAAGCTATCACGTCTGTTTGGGATATTACAACAACAAAGATGTTGATCACTTCAAACAACAAACTTTTCCCCCCCCGACATTATTGAATGTGCGGTAGAACACCAGAATATGTACTGAGCTGTATATATTTTTTTTTACCACGCTCCTGGAAGCTCCTCTTCTCTGTTTCATCTAAGCAAAACAAAGGCACTGTTTCCCCTTTTACAGATTTCAGCTTTAAGAAGTATGCACTGACTGTATACTAGTTTCATGCTCATAAGACTGTTTGTGACAGCTTGTCAGGCCCTGGCTGTGTCCCAGCTGGACTCGGTGATCATTGCACCCCCTGTTCTGCCTGAGGGGGAGAGCCAGACCCTGGAGAACCTGCAGCCTGCCTGGACGGAGCTGGAGGGCTTGGTGCAGAGCCACAAGATCGCTGCCATCGGAACCTCCGACCTGGACAAGGAGCTCCTGGAGCAGCTCTACAACTGGGCCCAGGTGAGTGGTGATGCTGACGAGACCGTCAGATTGTTGTAGGTTAGCGTTGGTGTATTTGGGGTTTTGAATTGTTTTATTTTCTCCTGGTCTAGGTGAAACCCAGTAGTAACCAGGTGAATCTGGCCTCCTGCTGTGTGATGCCCCCTGACCTGACTGCTTTTGCAAAGGAGTTTGACATTCAGCTACTGACTCATAATGACCCAAAAGGTGAAGATTGTGATCATTTCAATTTGTAATCTTTTCACTGTATAATCAGATAATACATGTTAAGGAAAGGCTGTGTGTGCTCTGAGGGGCACTGAATTAACACATTGTATTTTCCTGTAGAACTGATTACTGCTGCCAGCTTCCAGGARGCAGTGCAGGAGAGCACTCAGGACCTGAAGGTAGCAGACTGGAGGTTGGAGTGGGTTTTGCGCTACTCCATCATTGTCAAAAGCAGGGGGATCATCAAAGCAAAAGGCTACCTTGTTCACTCAAAGAGAAACAACCTGTAGCATGTCCTCTGAAAATCTGTTATTCAGATGTTACTCATGTCCAATGCATTTAAGACAGGGATATAGGTAGCTAAACTTTTAACAAACATGGCTACAAAACTGAATTGGAACCACAGAAATAATTCAGTTGTATAGATGGATCACCTTGTTTTAGTACAATGTTAGAATTATTGCAAAGCAGTTTAAAGGTTAAACAGCCTCTAACCCACTACGGAAATGTCCCATGATATTTTTACATTCTAAATTGATGAGAAAATGAAGTAGAGGTGAGCACTTTGGATCGGTTGTTAAAGCCACAGAGAGAGAGATGTAAAGTCCTAGTGCGCTCTGATGTGTATGAACAGCTCCTTCTGTTTTCTACTGTATAATACTGGCACCCTGTATAGTGGGGACAAAAGCCTAATTCCAATAGATTTCTGATGGGTGAAAAAAATGTATGGTTAGTTCATAAACTTCTCTTGATTTAGTGTACAGTAGTTATTTGATTTTGAGAAACAACTTTATGGATGTTAAAGTATTGTCTTGGCAAATCTTTGTATATTCTTTTTCTTTTAAGCCCAGTGCTACTGACCGGGTATACCAGGATATGATTTGTCCTATACCCCTAACTGCTCATAAGATTTTCTTATTAGAAAATGTGTCCCCATCTAAGTGGTAATATGAGAAATATCCCCAAATTAGGTTTACATTCATAGTAGGCTTGACACCTTTATTGTGTATGTGATAGTACTGGAATATTCCAGATTGGCATGGAAAATGAATTATAAGCTCTAAAGTGTCTGGGTGGATGTCTTATTTATTAATCATGGCATTTCTTCCAGGTGTTGTCCACAATCCTAATAAGTTTGAGTTCTCTATTGTACTGTAATAATTAATATATTTAATGTTACCATTTCCTGTATTGTTCTATTGGGTTTATTAAATGATTAAACACTTTTGAAGTGCTTTGTGTTCATTGGAAGAGAGGTGCACATGATCACTATCCATTTCTTTCAGATCACATAAAAACAGGGGGTTCTATAACATAAATCCTCCTCGAATGATAAACTTTACTAGACTATAGTCTCATCGGAGTACTGTCATCCACACAAAACATKTGTTTATGTTCCTTAGCATGCATGCATCGCGATTCGATTCTTCGGGTTTCGATTGATGAAGCGAGATGGTGGTTGGAAGAGCTTGCTTGAAATGGAAACGCTTTGCGGTAGCTTTTGATAAAGAAGAACATCAAGATGAAGTAGCTGCTTTCTAGGTGGGATGCACTGTTGAGCACTACAGCCCGAGTGGTTCGTGCTGATTGTACAGAGATTGTGACAGCCGGTTAAATGGTGTCCCTTGAGAAGACAAGAATAAGATGTATGTCAGGAGAAGTACAGTATTATAAGGAGATATATACTTGGAATACAGGGGAGGAGGACTGGAGGGGGAAAAGAGGCAGAGGAGGTCAGGGAGAGAGGATGAGCTTGAGTTGGTGAAAAATTGTGTAAAAAAGGGAGATGGTTTGTTAAATAGGAATGGTAGAAAGTGTAAGAAAAGTGAGCTGAAGACAGGAGGCAAACTGGAAGTGAATGAGGTCGAAGTATCGGAGGTGGTAGGTGTGGTGAGGGACTCGGAGCCCGAGGCTTGCACCAAGGGTCAGGATGAAGATGAGTCTGTGACAGTAGGAGTGAAGTTTTTGGAAACAGTGGACCCTTTGCCTGTTGGCTGATCCATTTGTGGTGAAAACAGCTGGGTGTTGTGGAATTGGTGAGGGTAACCAGAAGTGGTCTTGTGATAATTGTTTGTTTCTGCTGGTCAGAGGGTGAATCCGCATTAAACTAATGGGGGCAAGAAATGTGAATTGTTTTGCTCTTGAGAAAAGGGTGCCATTGAAAGGAGTGATTACTTGGGTAGCATTAAATGTAAAAGTTGACCAACTGAAGGGGAAGATTCCTGGTGTTTATGATGCTTGTTTGTTGCCACGCAGTCAGGGTGGTGTGAGTGGTGAAACGAGAATCATTGCCTGTTCTTTTGAGTTTTGATGTTGTGATCTATACGTTTTCCTGTGTGAGCTTTTGTGCCAAATATGTTACCTTGTTACAGGTGTCAAGCTTATGGGCATGTGGCAGCAGTGTGTAGGAGGAAGGTTCCTAGATGTAAGACTATGCAGAAGGGCATGAGACAAAGGAATGTGTAGCGTTGGGGGAAAGTAGTGGTATGTGTTAATTGTATTTTTCTAGCAAAGTATAAGGGAGTTGTACTCCAGTCTAGTAGGTGGCGGTAATGCAACATTTATTGGATGCCAACCGCCGTTAAACCTAATCGAAGAAGATTGGTGAAGTCTGGCTGACGTTGGGAACACATGTGGCAGAAGTGAGAAAGAACAGCGCGAGCAAGATGGTGGCCACCAGAAGAGGAGTACGTGTATGCTCCCCAACTAAAACAAACTCCGATGAATCCTCTGGAGTTACGGTAGGTTTTAATTGCGTGATTATGGGTAGATATTTGTATGATTTAGATACAGTTCAGCGCATTTCGTACATACAGGTCGTTTACAGTGTGTAATACTTGACCATTCATAATCACGTGGCAACAAGCTAGCTAGCCTAGCTTGAGTTCCTCATTTGTTTTGCTAGCATAATTTTTTTCTCCCACTATTGCTTTTAGGAGGCAATCCGTTGTATACAAGAGTACAATATTGCCATTTCCACTTAAGTTACACACTCACAAATTAGTCCTGGAAAGCTTGTTGCTGTTAACTAGTTAGTTTTCTTTCAGCTCATCACTTACACCTGAATCAAATAGTTAACGTTAGCTAACGTTAATCAATGACCACGTTTACATCAGATCACATTTTGTCACATGTGCGGAATACAACAAGTGTAGTAGACCTTACCGTAACCAACAATTCAGTTAAGAAAATATTTACTAAATACACGAAAGTTAAAAAAATATGATATATATATATATATATATATATATACCAATACTAACATACTGTGTGTGGAAGCTTACAAACGACACTAAATAAGTGTACCAGAGTCTCTTCTAACAAAAAAATGTGTAAAGGCCTTTATTACTGCAAAGATTAAAGTTGCATGAATGCAATTGCAGACATGTTGCAGTTAATTTATTGTTTAGGCTAAATGCATCCACATAAAGCGTACTTAACTTTTGTAATTCTTTTCACATGCAACAGGGATAGCGTCAGGGAAGGCACCAATTCAACTGCGTGCCGAAGATTAGGCTGTGTTTCAGAACCGCAGACAGCAATGCTGGTGAAAGCCCATTTGTCACAAAATAATATTATTTTTAATAGTGTTGCAAAATTCCAGGAATTTTCAATTAATAGGCTAGTTTTCCATAACTCGTTGTTGGAGTAATCCGGATTTCCTGTTTATTCCATCCTGATTCCGGCACACATCCCCTGGGTTACCCAAAATCCCAGTTGAATTTATTTAAAATTCCAGTAATTACGCAACCCTAGTTGCACCATTGTTCTTATAATACAACCATATACAATTTATGTAGGCCATGTCTTGAGCTGTGTTCAAATACCCATACTAACATACTGTATACTACACATACTTAATGAGTATATACACACACTACATACTAATAGTTAATTTTACTATACTGTAAACGTATGGTATCCTTTCAGTTGAGCGTACAAGCGCTTTGCCTGTCTACCGGAAGTTGATGCTGTGTCTATTTAACTTCTTGCTAGCTAGCATAAAAAAATTACTAACTAGACATAGTACGACTCCATTAACAATGTCCACTGAGAACGCACAACGACTATAGCACTTAGCTAAGAAAGAATTGAATGATCAAGTCAAAACATGTTGGGTAGTTAGTTGGACAGCATATAGTTAATATACTGGCATGTTCGATGTATTTGTAGCCAAGTAACATTATGTAGCTAGCTAACATATTGGTACACACAACTGCTGTAATGATATGCTATGCGGTTCTTAAGGTTAGCGTATCTAACAAATTGTTAGCCAACAATGTGTAACGTAACTTGTTTGAAAAGGCATAACTTTATTACATTGCTCAACATTTTCTTAAATTTGTCATAATTTGTTAAAGCAATGAATTTGTATCCTCTCTCGTCAGACTTCGGCTGCACATTTTCCGCCATTTTCTTCTAATATAAAATTGTGAAGCCACGCCCATTTTCTTAAGAATTGCATTATTGGTCCTAAAAGCAAGGAAATGTTTATATATATATATATAAACGCAAGGAAATGCATATTTAAAAAAAAAAAACTAAAAAAAAAAATTGTGTATTTAGTAAATATTTTCTTTACTCTATTTTCTTAACCTCACTAGGGTATGTGGGACGGTAGCTTCCCATCTTGTCAACAGCCAGTGAAACTGCAGGGCGCCAAATTCAAAACAACTGAAATCTCATAATAAAAATTCCTCAAACATACAAGTATTTTACACCATTTTAAACATACTTGTTGTAAATCCAGCCACAGTGTACGATTTCAAAAAGGCTTTACGATGAAAGCACACCAAACGATTGTTAGGTCAGAGCCAAGTCACAGAAAAACACAGCCATTTTCCCAGCCAAAGAGAGGAGTCACAAAAAGCAGAAATGGAGATAAAATGAATCACTAACCTTTGATCTTCATCAGATGACTCATAGGACTTTATGTTACACAATACATGTATGTTTTGTTCGGTAAAGTTCATATTTATATCCAAAAATCTCAGTTTACATTGGCGCGTTATGTTCAGTAGTTCCAAAACATCCGGTGATTTTGCAGAGCCACATCAATTTACAGAAATACTCATAATAAACATTGCTAAAAGATACAACTGTTAGGCATGTAATTTTAGATCCACTTCTCCTTAATGCAACCGCGGTGTCAGATTTCAAAAAAACTTTACGGAAAAAGCACACCATGCAATAATCTGAGTACAGCGCTCAGAGCCCAAACAGATATCCGCCATGTTGTGTAGTCAACAGAAGTCAGAAATAGCATTATAAATATTCACTTACCTTTGATGATCTTCATCAGAATGCACTCCTAGGAATCCCAGTTCCACAATAAATGTATGTTTTGTTCGATAATGTCCATCATTTATGTCCAAATACCTATTTTTTTGTTCGCGCGTCAATCTTTAGGATGTTTTTAACATAAATTTTCTATGTTCCAACCGGAGAATTCCATTGTCTTCAGAAATGCAATGGAACGCAAGCTAACTATCACGGAAACGTGCATGGTCAGCTCGTGGCTCTCTGGCAGACCTCTGACTCAATCCCCTCTCATTCGCTCCCACTTCACAGTAGAAGCCTGAAATAAGGTTCTAAAGACTGTTGACATCTAGTGGAAGCCTTAGGAAGTGCAATATGACCCCATAGACACTGTGTATTCGATAGGCAAAGAGTTGAAAAACTACAAACCTCAGATTTCCCACTTCCTGGTTGGATTTTTTCTCAGGTTTTTGCCTGCCATATGAGTTCTGTTATACTCACAGACAACATTCAAACAGTTTTAGAAACTTCAGTGTTTTCTATCCAAATCTACTAATTATATGCATATTCTAGCTTTTATGGCTGAGTAGCAGGCAGTTTAATTTGGGCACGCTTTTCATCCAAACTTCCCAATGCTGCCCCCTACCCAAGAGAAGTTAACTGAATTTTTGGTTACGGTAAGGTCTACCTACACCTGTTGTATTCCGCACATGTGCCAAAATGTGATTTGATGTAAACGTGGTCATTGATTAACGTTAGCTAGCTATTTGATTTAGGTGTAAGTGATGAGCTGAAAGAACTCTCAAATGTCTTCCACACATTGGACTTCCCCTTTCCCTCCTGAGCAACCTGTAAACATACCCCATTTTCATGTTTATTTGTCACGTCCTTTGCATCCATTATGCTGCTGTGTTGGAGTTTGTTATAACCAATTTATTGATGTCATTATGAAATGCTATAGGTCAGGCTCTATTGGTTATGTGCATGTGATGTGTACATGTCACGTAAAGAGAGCAAGGGTTGAGGGAATAGGAATGTTTTTCCTAAACAAAAGAGGGATTTTGGTTACACAACTTTTCAAGTAAGAAACTAGAAATGTCTAATTATAGGTAGCAATTATGGGTAGCCTTACCCAGTATCGAAGGCTTGGCAATTTCCCAATGTCATTAAACTTTTAGGTGTTTTGTCACACGTCTCTTTCTATTCATCAAATGGCTGCTGCACAGTTTGGATTGATAGATTTTGATCAGTTAAAAAAATCCATACAGTACCGATCAAAGGTTTGGACAMCTACTTCAGTGTTTTTCTTTATTGTGGCTATTTTCTACGTTGTACAATAATAGTGAAGACATCAAAACTATGAAATAACACACATGGAGTCATGTAGTACCCAAAAAAGTGTTTAACAAATATAAATATACTCGAAATTCTTCAAAGTAGCCACCCGTTGCCTTGATGACAGCTTTGCACACGCTTGGCATTCTATCAACCAACTTCATGAGGTGGTCCCCTGGAATGCTCTTCCAACAGTCTTGAAGGAGTTCTCACATGCTGAGCCGTTGGCATGTGAGAGGTTAGGTCTACAGTCAGTGTCCATATTTGTTACTATTCCATTTAACCCATATGAACTTAAATGAGGAATATTCTGTTTATTTATGGATGCAGGGATACTTGTGAGCGGGATATCAAAGGTGCATGTAGCTTATCCGGAATAAGACCTTACGCAGGATATATTGTGTGCATGTAAACGTGGTCAATGTCTTGATGAGTTCATTAGTCGTTTGAGCGCTGCTCCGCTGTCAAACATACCTGTCTATTTGATGGTTGTCCATTCCCGAAACACCCAACGCTTATCAATAGATTCATCATGCCAGAGATTGATTTGATTTAATAACTACTGCATTTGTAAAAAATGCTATAAAGCAATTTGTCTCTCTGTGACCTCTAAGTTCAGAAGTACCAGTATTGACAAATAATATTTCTCCACAGGCCACTCCAGCGTCCACTCGGAGAACCAGGAGGACAGCTGATAAAGGGGAGACTGCAACCCAGTCTGAGGTGACCAGTGACTCCCAGCGAGATGTTCCCTCCAAGGCCCAGAGCACCACCGGGAAGAGGAAGACCAGGGTGTCTAAACGTGAAACTGTCTCTGCTAACCAGGTAGACTCCACTCATGAAGCTGACGTGTCCGAGTCAGAGTCCTGCTGTTCTGCTATATCAGATATGGAGGCTATCCCCGACACACAGCCAGCTCGCAGGGGCCAAAGGAGAGCTGCAGGTAGGGACCAGCCTGACTCTACGAAGGAGGAGGACGTGTCTGAGGTAGACTCTTGTTCATTGTCTGTCTCCAGAAGACCAAACACTCGCAGAGCCACCAGGAGTCTGAGGAAGGCTGTTCTCACGGACTCTGCCAAAAAGGACAATGATGTTTCAGAGGCAGAGTCCTGCAGCTCTGTGGTGTCTGAGTCCAAGGTGCCTGGCTCGCAGACCAGAGTGACCAGGAGGACTGCCGTGTCCAGCAGCCGGGCTTCTTCAAAGTGTCACACCGAGGACACAGAGCTTTCTGATCCTGAGTCCTGTGTCTCTGGTGATCAGACCTCCACAGTGCRCAGAGTGACCAGAAGCAGGAGAGGAAGGTTTGTTGAAGCTATCCCCATGCATTTGGAGGAAACCACTGATGGCTCCAACTCTCCTCTACCCCGCAGGAGAAGCAGAGGTAAAGGATGTCCCTGTGACCCCCAGAGTCCCCAGGACTCAGAGAGCTTTGAGTCTGGGCCAAGCATGACTCCCAGGAGGTCCACTCGCAGGCTGTCTGAGCTGAAAAAAACAGGCACCACTGTTTCAGACTCTGAGTCTGACCTGACTGATGTGTATACCCCTCTGGGGAGCCCTAGGTCAGTGAGAGGTAGGGGCACTCCCTGCAGTAGTCGCACTGGATCCAACAGCAGTTCCAGGGCAGCACCAGTTACCCGGCTGACAGCCAAGGCCCTGGATATACTAGTTGAGAAAGCCCTATGCGAGTCAGATAAGGTGAGAGCATCTGAGGTTGCTGAAGAAAGTGTAGTGTTGGAGGACACAGTCGACGCTGATCCAGACTGCTTCATGATAGAAGAAGTGGGGGAAGAAGATAAGACTCTAACCCTTGAGGATGTAGTGATGGGTGAACCAGCAGCGCCCATCCAAGATGCAGCACCTGCTCGGGAGCATACAGGGAGTGTGACAGTCTCTGAGGATGCAGAGATGCCAGAGGTCACTAGTGTACAACAGGATTCAGCCGAGACAACCGCCAGGGAAGACCCAGAGAATAATACCTCTATGGTGGATGTCCCTGTTCAGGAAAACATACAGGAGAAGGTGACCATCTGTGAGAGTGCTGATACAGAGATGGCTGAGGCAGTCTGTGAGCCTGCAGTGGAAGCAGAAGACCAGCAGAGGGAGCTGTCCACTGAGGATGCAGCCGATGCGGACGCCCCAGTGATAATTGAACAGGAGACGATGACGCCAGCTGATTCACAAGTCTCTCTTAAGCAAACAGTAAAAGTAGCAGCGTGTGAAAATGTAATGTCCCCTGTTATAGTCGTGTCTGAGGAAGAGGAGGAAAAGACCGTGGATGTAAACACCCACACAGATCCTCCATTGGAGGTAAAGAACCAGGAATGTAAGGCAGTGCCTAGTGAGGAGGCTATGGATGTCAGCAGCACACTAGTAACTGAGAATAAAACGGCTGACCAAGATGAAGCCCCTCACACCACAGAGCCCATTAAGGTGACCTCCAGACTGAGCCTGAAGGTCAGTGTATCTGATGCCGACAAGATAGAGGAGTCCAGAGACTGTGTCATCATACAGAAATCTGGCGTGATCAGTCTGCTGGAGAGCAGTGACAATGAAGAGGATGACGACGGCATCAGTCAGCATTCTGGGGAAGGGGATGAGAGGGAAAGAAAGGATTCTGATGGTGACGAGGAAGCTGTCTGTATAGAGGAGGCGGCGGGCCCATCCAGACCCCAAGCTGCTGCTCAGTCCTCAGCTGATGGCCTGTTTGTCATAGACACCCGGCCTGGCCTTCAGTCAGATGAATGTTACTACGTGGATGAGAAGGAAGAGGGAGACACAGAGGCCATTGAAGAAGTGCAAGATGAGGAAGAATTTGTTGATGAAGAGGATGATGATGATGATGAMGAAGATGAACAAGTCCTCTTCACAAGCAGAAATCCACACTTGTAAGTATCTGTTTTGGTCATGCAAATGTCAGTTGTCATCTGTGCTTTAAAAATGTCTATTTAATTTGACAGTTGTGGCTCCAGCACCACTATGCCATCTTATTCTGAAAGTATAGCAGGGTTTGTTTTTTATCTAATGCAGTGGAGCTATTTTATTGAATTGCAATGCCAAGCACGTATAAAGAATTTTCACATTCATTTTCATTAATTAACATATCAAGATTGAACCAGTTGGAGAATGGACAATGCTGCGCCTCCTGGGTAATTATTTGTTACAATCCGTTATAGGAAAGAGTTGTCCAGCCGTATTGACCCGGGCCTGAAAGTGAAGGAGCTTGGGGGATTATACATCAATTTCGATGGCAGCAAATCAAAGACAGTCTCTAATTCCCTGAAAAAACTGAAGGAACAGAAGAGCCAAGATGAGGTAAATGACTAATTGATTTTGTTTTGAAGGTGATATATGGTGTATAATTGGTAATAAATTGTGTAGTTATGCAAGGCTGGGTAATTCAATGAGGAAGTATTTCATGCTATTTCAAACCTTTTGACTTTAATGGATCTGTGTTTTTTTTGTTGTTTTTTTCTCCTACATTGATTTATTTTCTCTGTTGGCAGTTGATGAAGAAGAGTGTTATTGGCCCAGAGTTTGAGAAGAGAGATGCTGTGCCTCCATACAGGGAGTCCAAACAGGCTGCGAAACTGAAGCGCAAAGTGAGTACAAGTCTGTATGCCCTTGTTTATTAATTTAGAAGAGAAAGTAGCAAACAGCATGATGCAAGGACAAGTAGTCGTTATAGTTTGACTACATTTTAGCTATTTTTGATCAGTTTGTTCACTCATTGACTGTCCTGACTGACATGTTTCCTTGTCTTGCCATGCTCAGGAGGAGAGGGACAAGACCACTGGAGCCGGCTGGTTTAACATGAGGGCTCCTGAAATGACAGAGGAATTAAAGGGTGACCTCAAAGCACTGAAAATGCGTGGAGCAATGGACCCCAAGCGGTTTTATAAGAAGAATGATAGAGATGGATTCCCCAAGTACTTCCAGGTCAGTAAGCATCTAACCCTCAACTATGCTCGGTTTTCTCAGTGGTCCATGTTATACAGGTAAATGCTAGATTCTACAAGTGTCTGGAACTGTATTGGAGGGATGTGACAGCATTCTTCCACAAGAAATTCCATAAAAGCCCATCTTTCCCCCCAAATGTTGTATTTGTTTGTTTTTCTGTCGCAGGTTGCTACAGTAGTAGATAACCCTGTGGACTTCTACCATTCCCGTGTCCCGAAGAAAGACCGGAAGAGAACCATGGTGGAGGAGTTGCTTGCTGATGCAGAGTTCAGACAGTAAGTTTCAGTTTCTGTGTCATGTACGGTATTTAATTTCAAAGCTTGTGTGTTCCTGAAAATGTGGGTATGCAGAACAATTGAATTGACATTGAATACCTGATATGAACTGCTTGAATTGTCAAGCGCTAATACTTTCCCTTTAACTTCAACAGCAACAACAAGAAGAAATACCGACAGATCATGACAGAAAAAGCAGCCATTGGTRCTGGCCAGAAGAATAGGAAGAGTAATAAGTTCAGAAAGTAACAGTGACTTTGAGTGATGTAATACACAAAGCAATCATATGACTGTATTGAGACCCATAATGTTAATGTCTTAATCAAAGCCTATTAATTAAACATACAATTTAGTGGCTGCATGGAGCTAAAGCTCTTTATAAATTTGTCACGTAACATGAACAATCTGTATCAACATATTTTTACTTTGTAATTTAGAGGTTCACATTAGTAGCTATTAACAAAAAACATTTAGATTTATACAGTATGTATGCATACCCACAATAAGCCTATGCTATACTGGCTAAGCCAACAAGGTTCAGAATACATTTTTCAAACATATTTTCCCTGACAAATATCTGATATGGATTGAGATTTGTTTTAGAAGTCAAATTACTAAAATACTACAGGATACGTCTATTTTTAAAGAAAGTTAGATTGAACCTTTTTTTAACTAGGCAAGTGAGTTAAGAATAAATTATTTACAATGACGGCCAAACCCGGATGACGCTGGGCCAATTGTGCGCCACCCTATGGGAATCCCAATCACGGCTGGATGTGATACAGCCTGGAATCGAACCAGGGACTGTAGTGAAGCCTCTTGCACTGAGATGCAGTGCCTTAGACCGCTGCGCCACTTGGCAGCCCAAGCACTAATATTGTTGAGAAAATGTCTGTGCTAACTCAACTTTCATTGTTTTAATAAATCAAAACCAGTTTGAACCGTTGGTGGACTTTCTTTGGCTCCATCCTGAGAAGCCAATTGAGTTGGCTGAACTGGCTGCATTGTGCCTAAAGGGACTGTTTTACAATAGCTCTGTTGTCTGTAACCCTTCCCATTTATCTGTATATTTGCTGGAACATCAAACAGATTTTCTTGTCTCTGCCGATGCAAATCCGCATACAAAGAGATCAAATGAATTAACATCTGCTCACCCAGTTTCTACCCAGAAAAATCTTGCCCCTGCTTGCCAGCCTCCTGTTGGCTCAGTGTGTTTGTGGCCAGCAGCTCCAGAGCGCTATTGGATGCCTGACAGATCACAGGGAGAAAACATTTTAGRCACTTGAGAACTGCACTGTCAAGTCTTCTGTCCAGGTGGCCCATTCTCTGTCTAAACCACAGGTGGTGGACTCACTGGAGCGAATCCCCATCAACAGAMTACCCAAAAGAACAGTCAGGAACCACGTTGCTGCCATCAGTAACAGAAGGGTGAACTTCAAGACCAACTATTTTTTTCAGTAGCATATCTTAGGTTAATATATATCCAACAAGTTATCAGTAATTGAAGATAGCCAGAGTTAACCGAATCCACAAATAGGACCGGAAAGACGGTTCTAATTCAAGACAAATATTTAATCGGTCTCCTTCAATGTACAGTTATCAGTTAACAGAGTAAAACATAATGCCTGTCATTAGTTTGTTTTAAATACTGTAATTGTTTGGGCACACAGATTGTGTGTATGTGTATATATAAACACATATAAAGTGTTAGTTTTATGGAAATAAAAGATCCCAGAGATGTTCCATATGCACAAAAAGCTTTACATCCCTGCTCGTGAGCATTTCTCCTTTGCCAAGATAATCCTTCCACTTAACAGGTGTGGCATATCAAGAAGCTGATTAAACTGCATGATCATTACACAGTGCACCTTGTGCTGGGGACAATACAATACCACTCTAAAATATCCAGATGTCTAAAGTTTTGAGAGAGCATGTAACTGGCATGCTTACTGCAGGAATGTCCACCAGAGCTAGTGCCAGAGAATTGAACGTTCATTTATCTACCATAAGTCATATTAGAGAATTTGGCAGAACGTCCAACCTGCCTCACAACCGCAGACCACGTGATGGTGTCATGTGGGCGAGCAGTTTGCTAATGTGAACAGAGTGCCCCAGGGTGGTGGTGTGGTTATGGGCAGGCATATGCTACGGACAACGAACAAGATTGCATTTTATCGATGGCACAGAAATATGAGATCTTGAGGGCCCATTGTCTTTTTGTTATCTTATTCCCAGTCATGTGAAATCCATAGATTAGGGCATTTATTTATTTAAATTGACTGATTTCCTTATTTGAGCTGTAACTCAGTAAAGTCTTTGAAATTCTTGCATGTTATGTTTATATTTTTGTTCAGTGTGTATGTGTGTGTATGCATACATACGTACAATACCAGTCAAAAGTATCAACACACCTACTMATTCAAGGGTTTTTCATTTACAATTTTCTACGTTGCAGAATAACAATGAGGACATCAAAACTATTAAATAACACATATGAAATCATGTAGTATCCAAAAAAGTGTTTAACAAAGAGTGTGCACAGCTGTCATCAAGGCAAAGGGTGGCTATTTGAAGAATCTCCAATATTAAATGTATTTTGATTTGTTTAAAACTTTTGTGTTACCTCATGATTCCATATGTGTTATTTCATAGTTTTATTGTCTTCATTATTATTCTACAATGTATAAAATAGTACAAATAATGAAAACCCCTTGAATTAATAGGTCTTCAAAAACTTGTGACCGGTTGACTGTGTGTGTATGTATGTATCTACTGTATATAAACTCAGCAAAAAAAGAAACGTCCCTTTTTCAGGACCCTGTCTTTGTAAGATAATTTGTAAAAATCCAAATAACTTCACAGATCTTCATTGTAAAGGGCTTAAACACTGTTTCCCATGCTTGTTCAATGAACCATAAACAATTAATGAACATGCACCTGTGGAACGGTCGTTAAGACACTAACATCTTACAGACGGTAGGCAATTAAGGTCACAGTTATGAAAACTTAGGACACTAAAGAGGCCTTTCTGCTGACTGAAAAACACCAAAAGAAAGATGCCCAGGGTCCCTGCTCATCTGCGTGAACGTGCCTTAGGCATGCTGCAAGGAGGCATGAGGACTGCAGATGTGGCCAGGGCAATAAATTGCAATATCCGTACTGTGAGACGCCTGACAGCGCTACAGGGAGACAGGATGGACAGCTGATCGTCCTCGCAGTGGCAGACCACGTGTAACAACACCTGCACAGGCTCGGAACAACCGAATATCACACCTGTGGGACAGGTACAGGATGGCAACAAAAACTGCCCGAGTTACACCAGGAACACACAATCCCTCCATCAGTGCTCAGACTGTCTGCAATAGGCTGAGAGAGGCTGGACTGAGGGCTTATAGGCCTGTTGTAAGGCAGGTCCTCACCAGACATCACTGGCAACAACGTCGCCTGTGGGCACAAACCCACCGTCGCTGGACCAGACAGGACTGGCAAAAAGTGCTCTTCACTGACGAGTTGCGGTTTTGTCTCTCCAAGGGTGATGGTCAGATTCTCGTTTATATACTGTGTGTGTATATATACTGTGTATATACAGTTGAAGTCGGAGGTTTACATACACTTAGGTTGGAGTCATTAAAACTTGTTTTTCAACCACTCCACACATTTCTTGTTAACAAACTATAGTTTTGGCAATTCGGTTAGGACATTTACTTTGTGCATGACACAAGTAATTTTTCCAACAATTGTTTACAGACACTTTTCACTTACAATTCACTATATCCCTATTCCAGTGGGTCAGAAGTTTACATACATGCATTTCAAGGCCTACCTTCAAACTCAGTACCTCTTTGCTTGACATCATGGGAAAATCAAAAGAAGTCAGCCAAGACCTCAGAAAAAAAATTGTAGACCACAAGTCAGGTTCATCCTTGGGAGCAATTTCCAAATGCCTGAAGGTAGCACGTTCATCTGTACAAACAATAGTACGAAAGTATAAACACCATGGGACGACACAGCCGTCATACCGCTCAGGAAGGAGATGCGTTCTGTCTCCTAGAGATGAACGTACTTTGGTGCGAAAGGTGCAAATCAATCCCAGAACAACAGCAAAGGACCTTGTGAATATGCTGGAGGAAACAGGTACAAAAGTATCTATATCCACAGTAAAACGAGTACTATATCGACATAACCTGAAAGGCTGCTCAGCAAGGAAGAAGCCACTGTTCCAAAACTGCCATAAAAATGCCAGACTGGTTTGCAACTGCACATGGGGACAAAGAGGGTACTTTTTGGAGAAATGTCCTCTGGTCTGATGAAACAAAAATTTAACTTTTTGGCCATAATGACCACCATTATGTTTGGAGGAGAAAGGGGGAGGCTTCAAATTGAAAAATGAAATGATGATTTCTAGCATCTTAATTGAGGTGTAGATACTAGGCTGTGGAATTTCTATTAATGCGACTCCATTCAACCAATGGCAATGTCTGCTTTAGGTATAATGTCAGGAGCCACTTGTGGATTTGACAACTAATACAGTTCCACCTCCGACACCACCAAAACAACTGCTATGATTTTGACTGAAGTGGATCTGATTGAATAGAGCCCATTGTCTTTCAGGTTGTTATAAAATGAAGATGTCAGTGACGAAGTGTTTAAATGTATTATGACAAACACCCATTCTCGTCCTGAAAGTATGCAAACATGTTGTTTAATGTTACTATTATTGAGCATCACTGAAAAGATGAACAGATTATACACACCAAAGGCACATTTAAATCTGTATCTTCGAAGCGAGAAATTTTCTGGTAATTTCCTATTGAAATGAAATCTGCAGTGTTTACAGGGAATTCAGTCTCCGCTAACAAGGGAACATTGCCTTTAAATTTAAATCACTCTAACACTGAATTTCTGCGATACGGATTGAATATTAGCAAATTAATTAATTGGAGCATTTTATTATTATTATTATTTTTTAAAGACAGCGCTAGCAAAAATATTGCAAACGGACGAGGCTGTTTCACCATTAAGAATTCCAGCTTTAAAGTCAAGCTCTTTCAGTTGTTTGATTTAATTCTCTTTAATCAAATCCCCCTCTGTCTTTGCTTTTAATTATGTGTGGATTAGGCCATTCTTCGTCTTGAAGCTCTTCTTCAGCCATGTAGCTGTTGGCACCATGCTGAGGCTCCTTGGTACCGTCTCTCTTTTTATGCTGGGGAAGATGAGCCCTTAACAGCAGCTTACTGCCTGAAGATCTCCCACCCACAAAACCCTGTCTCTCTTTTATTTCAGAGCGGATTTCAGATAGCTTTAGAGTAATTAAACATATTTCACTTTGGTTTTGTCATCAAGGCATTTCAAACAGCAAAGGGTGGGAGGTGAAAAGTTTTTTAACACACCTGCCAACTCGCCAGCTTTTTCCATTTGAGGCAAACCAATCCGAACAGGTATTTCGGGGCTTAAAATGAAAATGAAATGTGGAACAAAATTAACACAGAGGTGAGAGGAAGTTCAGCTCACTAAATAGGTCAAATCAAAGTGTGACTAGAAAAATATGTAGTGCAGAACTAATGTCCCAGAACATGCATATTAAGCTTCATAGCCAACAAGATTGCCTAGCTCCATATTATAAATGTGTCTTAGATGTGTATATGTTTTGTCTATCCTAAAAGGTCATAAGTTACTCACAAAGTGTAGTTTCCTGTCAGTAGCATGGGTGTTGAGAATTTTCTGGACTCAAAAGTACTACTATGGAACCTAGAATAATGACATCAGTGAGTCACATCACATTAGCTTCATACAACAAAGTATGTAACATTATTGTGGGTTGTGCAGTGGCGGAGATCTTTGTGGGCTATACTCAGTCTTGTCTCAGGATGGTAAGTTGGTGGTTGAAGATATCTCTCTAGTGGTGTGGGGACTGTGCTTGGCAAAGTGGGTGGGGTTATATCCTGCCTGTTTGGCCCTGTACGGGGGTCCTGTCCGTCGGACGGGGCCACAGTGTCTCCCGACCCCTCCTGTCTCAGCCTCCAGTATTTATGCTGCAGTCGTTTATGTGTCGGGGGGCTAGGGTCAGTCTGTTATATATGGAGTATTTCTCTTGTCTTATCCGGTGTCCTGTCTGAATTTAAGTATGCTCTCTCTAATTCTCTCTCACTTTCTCTCTTTTTCTCTCTTTCTTCCTCTCTTCCTTTCTTTCTTTTTCTCTCTCGTAGGACCTGAGCCCTAGGACCATGCCTCAGGACTACCTGGCCTGATGACTCCTTGCTGTCCCCAGTCCACCTGGCCGTGCTGCTGCTCCAGTTTCAACTGTTCTGCCTTCGGCTATGGAACCCTGACCTGTTCACCGGACGTGCTACCTGTCCCAGACCTGCTGTTTTCAACTCTCTAGAGACAGCAGGAGCGGTAGAGATACTCTGAATGATTGGCTATGAAAAGCCAACTGACATTTACTCCTGAGGTGCTGACCTGTTGCACCATCGACAACCACTGTGATTATTATTATTTGACCATGCTGGTCATCTATGAACATTTAAACATCTTGGCCATATTCTGTTATAATCTCCACCCGGCACAGCCAGAAGAGGACTGGCCACCCCTCATAGCCTGGTTCCTCTCTAGGTTTCTTCCTAGGTTTTGGCCTTTCAGGGAGTTTTTCCTAGCCACTGTGCTTCTACACCTGCATTGCTTGCTGTTTGGGGTTTTAGGCTGGGTTTCTGTACAGCACTTTGTGACATCAGCTGATGTAAGAAGGGCTTCATAAATACATTTGATTGATTGATTGATTGTAAACAGGAGAAACAATCAAAATGTATCTGCAATATTGCTCCCTTCACTCAGAAAATAAACGATTCTATGTACAGTCAGGTCCAAAATGACTGGCACCCTTGATAAAGATGAGCAAAAAAGAGAGTATAAAATAAAGAATACAAAAACAGCTATATTGTATGTATATTTTTGTGAAATGTATATTATTTTATACTAATACAATTCCTCAGAGAAAGAGATCTTGTTTAACAAGTAATACAACATTTCAATACCTCACCTAGCGAGGATAATGGCACGGAGTCGTTTTCTAAAATGTTTTATGAGATTGGAGAACATATTAGGAACGATCTTAGACCATTCCTCCATACAGAATCTTTCCAGGTCCTTGATATCCTTTGTATATGCTCATGGACTACCCTCTTCAATTCAAACCACAGGTTTTCAATGCTGGTCAAGTCCGGAGACTGAGATGGACATTGAAAAATGTTGATTTTGCGGTCAATTAACCAATTCTTTGCTGATTTTGATGTGTGCTTGAGGTTATTATCTTGCTGGAAAATCCACTTGCGGCCAAGTTTCAGCCTCCTAGCAGAGGCACCTAGGCTAAAATATCCTGGTACTGGGTAAAGTTTATGAAGCCATTGATCTTAACAAGGGCCCTCGGACCAGTGGTAGCAAATAGCCCCCAAAAATTTGATCCAACACCATATTTTACAGTAGGTATGGGGTTATTTTCTGCATTTGCATATTTCTTTTGATGCAAAACCCACCACTTGTGTGGGTGGCCGAAGAGCTCTATTTTCAACCCAATTAAAAACCTGCGGTTTGAATTGAAGAGGGCAGTCCATAAGCACGTACAAAGGATATGAAGGACCTGGAAAGATTCTGTATGGGGGAATGGTCTGAGATCCCTCCCAATATGTTCTCCAATCTCATAAAACATTTAGAAAAAGGCTCTGTGCTGTTATTCTCACAAGGTGAGTTATTGAAAGTTAATGAGTTACAGGGGTGTCAATAATTTTGACCCTTATCTTTTTTAGAAAAAAAGTATTACTTGTTAAACAAAATATATTTCTCTGAGCAACTGTATTAGTATAAAATAAAATAAAAATMTTTTTTTATCATACAATATAGGCCAATATTTGTATTATTTATTGTATACATTCTTTTTTGCTCATCTTTATCATGGGTGCCAATAATTTTGTATTCTGACATTACTCCTTTTCTCCACTAAACTGTGCTGTATCCCAAGGTAAGACCTGGGATACAAATATGAGTGGATATAACACAGGCATTAAACATGTCAACAAAAGATATACCACATGAAAAAATACAAAATGTACCCACTGTAGCATGTAGCTAACTACTCTATATTATTGAGGCTTTGAATGTTTAAACTCTTCTAAAAATGTGATTTGATCTCCGTTCTGATCCTAAGCAGTGTAATTTCAACAGAAAATACTGTATTAGTCTAGGGACACAGACTTATTTTATTATTTTTAAGTACAACATAAAAGTTTTGCTGTCCGTTAATGGCCAGAATGGCCATATAAAATAAAAGGAAGCTTACAAAGACATACAAAATAAATACTTCTAAGTCCTGAATTACTTCCTATCCACATCTGATTGGTTAGTCTTGCCGTTTGGTGTTGCTAAATGTAGTTACTGCTTCAGATAGATACTCATAAAGGATAAATCATTAGAACATGAATAGACTGAGGGTGGATGGCAGAGTTGATGTGAGCATCTATCATTGGCTTTTCCATTAAAGACTTCCAGAAGACGTGCTCCTTCTCCCGTTGTTGGAATCTACAAAGCCCAGCTTAATCTCCAGCTCTGTGACTTCTGTCGCGTTTTCAATTGAGAGAAGTATCATTCATTTCCTACAATTTACTTTCCAGTTTAAAATTGTATATTGATTTTAATGTTTACTTAAGAACTGAAGCAGGGAGGTGGGGGGAACAAACAAACAAACATTTGTTGGTTTAGTTCGCACCTGTCCAGATCAATGACAGGGTCTCTCAGAATTTATTAAAGTGTGCGTCTGGTCAAATGCATTCAGTCTCGTTGAACCACACTCAATACCCTTTTCCCTTATTTTCTCAGGATCCTTTTTTTTCTTTTAAGTAATGAACAAACATGACAAGACATCAGATCCCGTAATTTGAGAGAGGGGGATATTCATCTTGGCTGTCGAGTGTGATCAAGAGAAAGCTTAGACGTACACAGGCTGTTGTATCTGGCCAGACTCTCATGAGGTCCACATTTTGTCAATACCACATCATTGGAAATTCATATGGGAGAGGTGGTTTGCCCGCTATCCTTTCAACAGCTTTTGAGCAAACACAAAGAGTTTTGCTCGGAGCATGACGAAGTCTAGGCAAATTATACCCAAAACTTTTTTCTTACCCTTTTTACTCAACTGGAAGAAAAACCGTTTTCAAACTAGAGAAGATAACTAATGACACACAGCTTTAGATCTTGTCATTGGTGAACATCTGCACAAACTGCTTAGGGCCAAAACACCAAGTCATTAGCAGGGACTTTAATTATGCTCCTTATTATCAGACTTTATCTCAGGGGGACGACTGTGTGGGAAACTAACATAGCAGAAAACCCACAGGAGGCCAGGACATTAACATATGTGAATTTTGAACTGTGTTCCAGTACCGGGTGTGTGTCTTGTTACCTTTCTGAGGGAGGAGCGACTGAGCAGTAGACTCCTCTGGCCAAATACTGGGGCGGAGGACTGGGCAGCCAGGGTTGACCAGGCCACCCTGACTAGGGTTCTGTAACAGTCCTGTCTGGAAGACTTCCCTAGGGATTTCTGAGTCTTCAGACAGCCAGTCCCTACCTTGAGAGAGACCAGAAGCCCTATGGTCAGCACTATTGAATGCACTGCATTAGTTATCTAAATCACATGAATAAATGTCGTTTTTCCATTCTTTACAAGCAACAGATAATGAATGGGCTGTTTTTCATGTGTTACATATTTTCAATATAAGGACCTACAGTACTTTAACAGGTTTTGGTCTGTAGCAGGTGCCAAGGAGGGAGGAATGTTTATTTTTTGTCCCTTTTTCACAACAAACAACAAACAACACAAAAGCAAAACGCCCACTAGACAACACATTCCCCAAGGTGATCATGGTTTCCACTTCTGGTGATCATGGTTTCCACTTCCGGTTTTGTTTAATTTTATAATATACAAAATCGGTATGTAGCTAGATAGTTCAGTCCTCCAGTTTGTTATTGAGGGTGAATATGAGGCTTTCCAATTGATGGCTATGAATGATTTTGCAGCAATTAGACCTAGATTACAAAACCTTCTCTGATATTGATCACCAATATTTACATTTCCCAGCAGACATAATCGTGGAGATGGATATAAATTCCTAGACACAATGAAATGATAGCACATACATTATCCCAAATGATTATCTTAAATTGCAGTAGTTTACTGTATGACGTAGTTATAGGAGCAGGTATGAGCATTTTCACATATCCAATCCAATCCAACGTGTTTAGCAGATGTTATTACGGGTGTTGCGAAATGTTTGTGCTTCTAGTTCCCGACAGTGCAGCAATATCTAACAAGAAATATTTAACAATTTCACAACAAATACCTAATACACACAAATCTAAGTCAAGGAATGGAATTAAGAATATATAAATATATGGACAAGCAACGTCAGAGCGGCATAGACTAAGATACAGTAGCTAGTATAGAATGCAGTATATACATATGAGATGAGTAATGCAAGATATGTAAACATTATTAAAGTTACATTATTAAAGTGACTAGTGTTCCATTTATAAAAGTGGCCAATGATATAAAGTCTGTGTATGTAGGCTGCAGCCTCTCGGTGCTATTTAACAGTCTGATGGCCTTGAGGTAGAAGCTGTTTTTCAGTCTCTCTGTCCCAGCTTTGATCCACCTGTACTGACCTCGGGGTGAACAGGCAGTGGCTCGGGTGGTTGTTGTCCTTGATGATCTTTTTGGCCTTCCTGTGACATCGGGTGCTGTAGGTGCAATGGAGGGCAGGTAGTTTTCCTCCGGTGATGCGTTGTGCAGACCACTCCACCCTCTGGAGAGCCCTGCGGTTGTGGGCGGTGCAGTTGCCGTACCAGGCGGTGATACAGCCCGACAGGATGTTCTCAATTGTGCATATATAAAAGTTTGTGAGGGTTTTAGGTGACAAGACACATTTCTTCAGCCTCCTGAGGTTGAAGAGGTTGAAGAGGTGTTGCACCTTCTTCGCCACACTGTTTGTGTGGGTGGACCATTTCAGTTTGTCAGTGATACAGTATGTACGCCGAGGAACTTAAAACTTTCCACCTTCTCCACTGGTGTCCCGTCGATGTGGATCTGGGGGTGCTCCCTCTGCTGTTTCCTGAAGTCCACGATCATATCTGTGACCAATGGTTCTCTTCAATTTCTTCCTTTAGATCCGTTTCCCATTTTTTCCTTATAGGTTCTGAACCATCGGGTAGAGTTTCAATCAACCCTTTATATAACTTGGCATCAACTTCTTTGGCGTAGCAGCATCTTTCAGTATTTTGTCTATGCTAAATGTCTTAGGTTCATCCAGATTCTGTTGAAGTGATTGAATATGATTTCTGAGTTATAAGAACTTAAGAAATCGGCCTTGGATAATCCAAATCTTACTTGTAATTGATTGAATGACAGTAAAGATCCATGTTGAAAATTCATGATGACACGGAGGGAGGAATCTATGGAGAGAAAAATAAGAATGACAGTACTGTACCATACAGTGCAAAAGCGGTTAGTTAGTCAAGTATTTCAGAAAGTAGAATGTGTTTAAATCCACCTAGACAGATATTACTACATATAATCTCACCTCCCGTCTGCAGCAAAGCTGGTGGACCTGCTGTGGGGAAGGCTTCTTTTGGTGGATGGGAGATGAGGAGATGGAGTCTCAATCATGGAGGCACTCAGAGTGCTGGAGACCTGTAGCAGATAAACAATCAAACAATCAGCTAAAGTCGGTCATAATAAGAGTAGTAGAGGGGCAACATGTAACGACACACAGGGGCCTCATTTCTTCTGCTATATATTTTATATTCACTTTATCCCTTCATATAAAGACTATAAAAAAGGTTAAACCAACGAGATAAAAAGGTTAAACCAAAGAGATAAAAAGCTTAAACAATTAGATAAAAAGGTTAAACCAAAAGGTACTTCAATTAAACATGAATATTGCCACCCTCACTGAAGAAATTAGCTATTTGCTTCTACATAAACAACTGCGTGCAGGCTTTAAACACGAATTGATAATGCATTCAATGCAGGGCTAAGCTACTTCAATAGGTAACTATTTGTTAATCATGCTTTGACACTTAATTACCAAGGTTAATTGTAGACCCGGGATGTCTTCTGTAAAATGCTTCCTTTTTAAAAGCTGTATTCCATAAGATGCCGCACTGATATCACGGCTTAATTCCAATCTTTACTTTAATGACATTACAGCTTTGACATTTACACCTAAGGACTGGATGTTCTTTAAATTAACAATCAAACAGAAACATGAGGAGCCAGTGAAAGGACTTCCAGTTGTTCTCAATACACTCCCAGGGGCTTGGGATTTACTGAGCTTGATCATAGCAGTACCCTATCTAAGACATGCAAATCCTTCAATCATGATACATTTACAATGTTTGTAGTAAACAAGGGCAAACTATTATACTGACAACGCATATAAAGAGGCTTAAAGAAAGAGAGTGAAAGAAGTGCTGGTGGAATCAACATATATATTGTATTGTGAAATGCGTTGTTTTACAGGGTCAGCCATAGTAGTGCGGCGCACCTTGGGGAAATTAGGGTTAAGTGCCTTACTCAAGGGCACATCAACAGATGTTTTTACCTTGTCTGTTTGGGTATTCAAACCAGCAACCATTCTGGCCCAATGCGCTGACCACTAGGCTACCTGCTGCCATGGCAATACTAAGGAATATTCTAGATGTAGCCTAGCCCAACAAACACAGTCAGACAAACTGTTTTTCAGACAGCAAGAAAAACACCAACCACAAATGGGATCTGTGGCTCTGTTTCCTTCTTGAACCTGTAGTGCCCTAGATGGAGGTGGCTGAGTCGCTGCCTGACTTCAGACAGCTGTGCGGTGGTTGTAGGGAGAGGGAGCATGGGTCTGGGAGGCCAAATTGGGCTGCTCATATCCACTGGATGGACCATTCAGAGGCAGCTTCTTCCCATTCAGCATCCGTCCAGGGCTCCCCACAGCCCCTTGGTCCGGTCTTTGTCTTGCTTGGGTCTGTTTGGCTGGGGAGGGACTACAGCAGTCTTCGTCTGGCTGGGGACTGTTTGGCTGGGGAGGGACTAGAGCAAGGCTGCAGAGAGAGGAAACAGGTCGGAGTGCAAAAAAATTATAGTACCACAGCTGCTACTATAGACTGCAATTGCACAACTAAGCTACCTTTTGACATTTCAATGTTGTTGATTTTTTCATTTTGAATAAACATAGGAGCTTATGTTGATTCAAAGCACAAGCCACATATCTAACCAGTTATATGGACATCTGTGTTGGTTTATCAGGAAATAACTAAGCTGGCTATGAACAAAATAGCTCCACTACGAATATGGGATTTCCTTCATTAAAACCATGTAGTATAAAATGTTACACTTCTGTACTTGGATATCACCTTTGTTGCTAAATGACTTCAATAATTCTAGTGGTCACTAACATAATTCTGAGAAGCAATATCTTAGTTCCTGCGGGCGATGCCCAGAAAAATAAGTTTAATTTTTTTTAAATTGCATTTGATGGCCAGCTTCAGACTAATATGATAATAGCATTACATGGGTTGTAGAATAAATATAATTTAAATGCTAATTGGGACATCCTGGCATATAAACTCATTTTTAGGAAATTGAATAAATAAATCCTAATTGAGATTGCCATTTGGAGCAGACCGATTTAATGAAATTAAACTAAGTAGTTTTCCCCCTATTCTTTCCCCCTCTTCCTCTTTTTTTTGCAGTGAACACAAAGCGGCCATTTTCCACCATGAGTCGTGCTTGTCTGATATGATTAGTGGGCCTGGTGGTATTGGTAACGGGTGATAAAGCTGGGTGTCCTTGAAACAACAAAGCCTGAACCACAAGTAGCTTATTAAACGAGAAACGAGACCCGTTCAAACGTATGCAAATCATGTCGAGAAAACCCATTAAAAAAAGACCATGTCAAGTCCACACCATAAGACTTTACAAAGAGGGACATGCACACAAACACAGACAAAATAGGAGTGACAACAGTGGAAATGGACAACACAGCTGTCTGAGAGACTAGAAATAAGAGAGGGAGAAGAGAATGACTAAATTCTCCATCACAGGTCAGGACATTTTGAAAGGGTTGTAAAGAGGAGCCTCCGTGCTTTCCTCAACCTGTCAGGGTATGAGAATCCTGAGTAACCATTAGCATTGTATGAAGAAAGGCCAAAGGCAGCAGCAGTGATTCTTCTCCCTATAACTTTCTCTGATCCACATCTCCTTGGGGGTCACGTGGAACCTTACCATTTTATCAATAATTCCTTTTAAAATATATGGCTCTGGTAACAACCCTTGGAGAATGGGCCTACATTTCACAACACTTACTTGATGATAAATAATACTTTTTTGAAAGGACTGTGAGGTTTGGAACAATAACAAATACTTCTTTGGACTGACTGCAGGGGCTTTTAAATTCTCAGGGAAAATGGATGACTACCCTGTTCTCACTGTCCTGCTGTCTGTCTGCCATATTGGCCTACCCTTTTAAGCATAGCCATCATAGAGCGGATTTCACTGGCAAAATTGATAGAACTCGTTATAAAACATAAATCCTGAAAGGAGCTAAACATTTTCGGTTTGAAAAGTAAATGGACATGTTATGCAACTGAGCACAAGTTGCCCTTCAACTCCAAAGGACACGGTGAGAAGCCACGTGAGAACAGGGGATATGAACTCTGATTGACTGCCTGTTCCTTTAAACAAAGCACATAAAGACACCAGGAACCAGACCTGGATATCAATTCCACTGATCCGCTTCTATATAATTACATTCACAAGGAGAGGATACCGTTAAATGTGCTGCTAAACTACTGGGATGTCAGTAGCCATGGCAACAAAAGAGGTATATGATGGAATGCGACTGGACTGATAGACAATGCCATTCTGTAGAAGTCCAGAAATAATTATTCAATGTCTAACTACGGGGGTCACTGGGCTCTTATCTGTGGCAGGATCAACCTCTGCCTCATTTTGAACAGAAAGGAAATCAATGTAATTAATGTCAGTGCATTTTAACTGTTGAGGGTACCAATGTTGATATGCTAGCATTATATCAGCCTGTTTTTGTATTTTTCAACTCCGAATATTATCAAGGAGGTAAAAACTGTGATAGGAATGATAACAAGTAAATCTATTTAAATATCATGTCTCGACTGTCTCCAGAGAACAAACTGGACGAGTTCTGTTTGAGTATCCTATTAAGGGGACCTGAAGAACTGTAATATCCTATGTTTCTCGGAGGCCTGGTTTAACAAGGACATGGATTTAAAAAAATCCCTGCCAAGATAGAACTGCCAAAGGGGGTGGTGTTGCAATCTACTGCAAAGATAGCCTGCAGAGTTCTGTATTACTATCCAAGTCTGTACCCAAACAATTCGAGCTTCTACTTCTAAAAATTCACCTTTCCAGAAACAAGTCTCTCACTGTTGCCGCTTGCTATAGACCCCCCTCTGCCCCCAGCTGTGCCCTCGATACCATATGTGAATTGATCGCCCCCCATCTATCTTCTGAGCTCGTGCTACTAGGTGACCTAAACTGGGACATGCTTAACACCCCGGCCATCCTACAATCTAAGCTTGATGCCCTCAATCTCACACAAATTATCAATGAACCTACCAGGTACAACTCCAAATCCGTAAACACGGGCACCCTCATAGATGTCATCCTAACTAACTCGCCCTCCAAATACACCTCTGCTGTTTTCAATCAAGATCTCAGCGATCACTGCCTCATTGCCTGCATCCGTAATGGGTCTGCGACCAAACAACCACCCCTCATCACTGTCAAACGCTCCTTAAAACACTTCTGCAAGCAGGCCTTTCTAATCGACCTGGCCGGGGTATCCTGGAATGACATTGACCTCATCCCGTCAGTAGATGATCCCTGGCTATTCTTTAAAAGCATGCCCCATACAAAAAATGTAGAACTAGGAATAGATATAGTCCATGGTTCACTCCAGACCTGTCTGCCCTTGACCAGCACAAAAACATCCTGTGGTGTTCTGCATTAGCATCGAATAGCCCCCGTGATATGCAACTTTTCAGGGAAGTTAGGAACAAATATACACAGGCAGTTAGGAAAGCTAAGGCTAGCTTTTTCAAACAGAAATTTGCATCCTGTAGTACTAACTCAAAAAAGTTCTGGGACACTGTAAAGTCCATGGAGAATAAGGGGACCTCCTCCCAGCTGCCCACTGCTCTGAGGCTAGGAAACACTGTCACCACCGATAAATCCACTATAATTGAGAATTTCAATAAGCATTTCTCTACGGCTGGCCATGCTTTCCACCTGGCTACCCCTACCCCGGTCAACTGCCCGGCACCCTCCACAGCAACCCGCCAAAGCCCCCAGCATTTCTCCTTCACCCAAATCCAGATAGCTGATGTTCTGAAAGAGCTGCAAAATCTAAACCCCTACAAATCAGCCGGGCTAGGCAATCTGGACCCTCTCTTTCTAAAATTATCTGCCAAAATTGTTGCAACCCCTATTACTAGCCTGTTCAGCCTCTCTTTCGTATCGTCTGAGATTCCGAAAGATTGGAAAGCTGCCGCGTTCAATCCCCTCTTCAAAGGGGGTGACACTCTAGACCCAAACTGCTACAGACCTATATCTATCCTACCCTGTCTTTTTAAGGTCTTCGAAAGCCAAGTTAACAAACAGATTGCCGACCATTTCGAATCCCACCGTACCTTCTCCGCTATGCAATCTGGTTTCAGAGCTGGTCATGGCTGCACCTCAGCCACGCTCAAGGTCCTAAACGACATCAATAGCCGCCATGATAAGAGACATTACTGCGCAGCCGTATTCATCGACCTGGGCAAGGCTTTCGACTCTGTCAATCACCACATTCTAATTGGCAGACTCGACAGCCTTGGTTTCTCAAATGATTGCCTCGCCTGGTTTACCAACTACTTCTCTGATAGAGTTCAGTGTGTCAAATCGGAGGGCCTGTTGTCCGGACCTCTGGCAGTCTCTATGGGGGTGCCACAGGGTTCAATCCTCGGGCCGACTCTCTTCTCTGTATACATCAGTGATGTTGCTCTTGCTGCTGGTGATTCTCTGATACACCTCTATGCAGACGACACCATTCTGTATACTTCTGGCCCCTCTTTGGACACTGTGTTAACTAACCTCCAGACGAGCTTCAATGCCATACAACTCTCCTTCCGTGGCCTCCAACTGCTCTTAAACGCAAGTAAAACTAAATGCATGCTATTCAACCGATCACTGCCCGCATCTGCTCACCCGTCGCAGCAATCACTACTCTGGACGGCTCTGACTTAGAATACGTGGACAACTACAAATACCTTGGTGTCTGGTTAGACTGTAAACTCTCCTTCCAGACTCACATTATTAAGCATCTCCAATCCAAAATTAAATCTAGAATCGGCTTCCTATATCGCAACAAAGCATTCTTCACTCATGCTGCCAAACATACCCTCGTAAAACTGACCATCCTACTGATCCTCGACTTCGGTGATGTCATCTATAAAATAGCCTCCAACACTCTACTCAACAAACTGGATGCAGTCTATCACAGTGCCATCCGTTTTGTCACCAAAGCCCCATACACTACCCACCTGTACGCTCTCGTTGGTTGGCCCTCGCTTCGTACTCGCCAAACCCACTGGCTACAGGTTATCTACAAGTCTCTGCTAGGTAAAGCCCCGCCTTATCTCAGCTCACTGGTCACCATAGCAGCACCCACTCGTAGCACGCGCTCCAGCAGGTATATCTCACTGGTCACCCCCAAAGCCAATTCCTCCTTTGGTTGTCTTTCCTTCCAGTTCTCTGCTGCCTATGACTGGAACGAACTGCAAAAATCTCTGAAGCTGGAAACACTTATCTCCCTCACTAGCTTTAAGCACCAGCTGTCAGAGCAGCTCACAGATTACTGCACCTGTACATAGCCCATCTATAATTTAGCCCAAACAACTACCTCTTCCCCTACTGTATTTATTTATTTATTCTGCTCCTTTGCACCCCATTATTTCTATTTTTACTTTGCACATTCTTCCACTGCAAATCTACCATTCCATTTTACTTGCTATATTGTATTTACTTCGCCACCATGGCCTTTTTTTGCCTTTACCTCCCTTATCTCACCTCATTTGCTCACATTGTATATAGACTTATTTTTCTACTGTATTATTGACTGTATGTTTTGTTTATTCCATGTGTAACTCTGTGTTGTTGTATGTGTCGAATTGCTATGCTTTATCTTGGCCAGGTCGCAGTTGCAAATGAGAACTTGTTCTCAACTAGCCTACCTGGTTAAATAAAGGTGAAATAAAATAAAAAATAATATACAGTGCAYTCGGAAAGTATTCAGACCCCTTGACTTTTTACACATTTTGTTACGTTACAGCCTTATTCTGAAATATATATATTTTAAATTCCCTCATCAATCTACACACAATACCCCAAAATACAAAGTGAAAACAGGTTTTTAGATATTTTTGAAAATTTATTAAAATAAAAAAACGGAAATACTTTATTTACATAAGTATTCAGACCCTTTACTATGAGACTCGATATTGAGTTTAGGTGCATCCTGTTTCCATTGATCATCCTTGAGATATTTTTACAACTTGATTGGAGTCCACCTGTGGTAGATTCAATTGATTGGACATGATTTGGAAAGGCCCACACCTGTTTATATTAGGTCCCACAGTTGACAGTGCATGTCAGAGCAAACGAGGTCGAAGGAATTGTCCGTATAGCTCCGAGACAGGATTGTGTCTAGGCACAGATCTGGGGAAGGGTACCAAAAACATTCTGCAGCCTTGAAAGTCCCCAAGAACATAGTGGCCACCATCATTCTTAAATGGAATAAGTTTGGAACCACCAAGACTCTTCCTAGAGCTGGCCTCACGGCCAAACTGAGCAATCGGGGGAGAAGGGCCTTGGTCAGGGAGGTGACCAAGAACTCGATGGTCACTCTGACAAAGCTCCAGAGTTCCTCTTTGGAGATGGGAGAACCTTTCAGAAGGACAACCATCTCTGCAGCACTCCACCAATCAGGCCTTTATGGTAGAGTGGCCAGAAAGAAGCCACTCCTCAGTAAAAGGCACATGACATCCCGCTTGGAGTTTGCCAAAAGGCACCTAAAGGCTTCTCAGACCATGAGAAACAAGATTCTGTGGTCTGATGAAACCAAGATTGAACTCTTTGGCCTGAATGCCAAGGGTCACGTCTGGAGGAAACCCCTCACCATCCTTACGGTGAAGCATGGTGGTGGCAGCATCATGCTGTGGGGATGTTTCTCAGCGGCAGGGACTGGGAGACTAGTCAGGATCGAGGCAAAGATGAACGGAGCAAAGTATAGAGAGATACTTCATGAAAACCTGCTCCAGAGCGCCCAGAACCTCAGACTGGAGAGAAGGTTCATCTTCCAACAGGATAACGACCCTAAGCACACAGCCAAGACAACGCAGGAGTGGCTTCGGGAAAAATCTCTGAATGTCCTTGAGTGGCCTAGCCAGAGCCCGGTGTATAAACCTTACTGTCTCTCCGACATTTGCAACATTGTTTCAATATTCAAATTCGATCTCCAACAGTCCCATAGTAGTGAACGAGAGAAAGAGAGGCAGGCATCGTTTCTCAGCCAGTGGAAATCATTAATCAACTGGCATACTTTTTATGGATATACACAAAGAAATGTAATTTGAAAGAAGGTAAAACTAAACAAAGTGCAGCTAGTTTGCAGTTTTCCCAGCTTCAGTTTGATGTTATTGTGTTAGCTGTGTTGTTGGCTAGATCCTCTGAACAACAGTTTCCTAACAAGAGAGCACATTTTCTATGCCAGGCGAAATCGTGCCTCCTAAGCTCATTGTTATGGATGTATCCAAATAAATGTCACTAGAAAACAGCTTAAACAAACGCTGTTACTGCTGTTATTCTGTCTGCACTGTTTGACGTGACTGTAAGTTAGCTGTAGTTGGCAAGCTAGCAAGCAAGGGATAAGAATGTTGCCAGCCAGTATGGCAATGGAACATTTAGTACGAATGACTGGGTCGCGCCCATAGATACAGAACAAAAAGACTAAACAACTGGTCACGTCTCTGGCAACCGAACCAATAGATCAAACGACTCGCCGGCTTGGGTAGCAACCCTAGACTTGTTTCAGGACTATATCTTGTGGAAGGATGAAAAAGTATGAATAAATTAATCAAAATAATGAAAATATGTCTTTCATTTTTTGGATATGTTGGTAACCCGTTATATAAAAGTGATAATGCCCTCGAAGTCAGTGTTTGGAGGACTTCGTCTCGGGCCTAACAACACCGGTGCCAATATGTCCTCCAAACACCGGCTTCTCGGGCATTGTCTCTTAAATACAGGCTGCAAACATAAACTGACTATACAAAATATATGTAATGTGCTCCCACCATTAAGTAAGCCTATAGTGAAACGGGAGCATCAATTCAAAAGAACAAAAGAGCAAAGATATTGGGAAATATTGTGTAAGACATGCTATAAAACCAAAGAGACATTTGGATCACTGTCTTGTGTGGCAAAGAGAAAGCCTCATCTCTTTCCTCTTAACCATGGCTGTCTAGGAATTATTCAAATGTCTCACAGCTGAACAAACTTATTTTTGAATACAGGAACACTAGTTGTGATGAGGACAGAGAGGAGAGGACACACACATTGGAGGCAGGTTGAGGCTGGCTATCTTTCCCATCACATTCCTTAAGGACGGATGTGCTTGCAAACTCCACTCTGGGAGAGATTCCCTGAGGGGACAGTAGAAAACAAAAGCCTTTAACAAGGTGATGCAAACCGAACCAGAAAGGTGACTTCAGATAACAATGCTTTTCTATGTATAGCTATGCTCATTAACAGTGGTGACCTGTCAGTCAGGGCAGGTGGGGCAGAGCATCCACATTTTTAGCAAAACATTTTATGTTTTTGTTTCTTGGGCTTGCCTGTTTTACATGTTATTTTGGCATTAATACGTGTCACATATCAGTTTGCAAACAATGTCATTTTTTTGAATATGTAATTGAGTTAATAAAGCTGCATACAAACATGGCCTCTTTTTTGTTTTCTTAAGTAAGGCAACTCCAAAATGCAGGTGTGTGGTGGTGGGGCAAGGCAGCAGAAAATATGGAGCATTGCACTGTGATTGGCTCAGTGTTCTGTCACTCATGGGGACACTACATCACCGCCAAGTCTAAGGGTAGAGCTCTAAAATTCTAGCCCTTGGGTGCTGCCATAGAGTTACATTAGAAGTGCCCGTCCAAGAAGGCTCAAGGTCATTGGTCACAGATAAAACATTTATTTAATTTTACTAGGAAAGTCAATTAAAAACAATTCCTTATTTTCAATGATGGCCTAGGAACAGTGGGTTAACTGCCTTGTTCAGGGGCAGAACAACAGATTTTTACCTTGTCAGCTCAGGGATTTCAACTTGCAAACTTTTGGTTACTAGTCCAATGCTCTAACCACTAGGCTACCTGCCACCCTAAAATGTTGTCAAATCACGTAGACTACAGTAGATATAACGTAAAATCTTAGCTAGCAGTCATCATCATGAATCAAGTTGATAATCTACTGGCAAATCCTTTTTAATCCTTGTCATATTCATTTTAATTTTTTTTATTTAGCCTTTATTTAACTTGGCAAGTCAGTTAAGAACAACTTCTTATTTACAATGAAGGCCTACCTCGGCCAAACCAGGACGATGCTGGGCCAATTGTGCGCCGCCCTATGGGACTCCCAATCACGGTCGGATGTGATACAGCCTGGATTCGAACCAGGGACTGTAGTGACGCCTCTTGCACTGAGATGCAGTGCCTGCATCACTCGGGAGCCAAGAAAAAATGAAATAATGAAGAGAAATTATAAATAAAACGTATCGGTGCTCATCGGCATTTGGACATTACACAACAAGTTGGAAATCGCAAATTCAACAATGAGTGGTTTGGAAGGAATCAGTGGCTAAGTGGCTAACTGCAAGCATTGCAAAGCAATCATTAGCCTGCTATTCAGTGGAGTGGCTGTGTGGTCCCAAATCTAAGATTAAGGGTCTCTTTTCCAGGTTTAAAATGAGAAACATTCAACATTGGCCATGTTGTCAGTGAAGCATAATTTGTGTCGTGCTCAAAACAACTGTTAACTCGGAAATGCAAAATCTGACTTCAGTGAGTTCAAGACAACTGGGAACTCGGGAAAAACGTGCTATGACTGGGAAAATACGTTTTGAACTTTCATCCAACTCAGATTTGTAAATCAGGAACTCGGGCCTCTTTCTAGAGCTACAACCTGAAGATTACTGACGTCATCATGATTCAAACTTTTTTTTTGGAGTTCCCAGTTGTCTTGAAAGCACCATAAATCCAGAGAATGCCAGTCTTTGATGACAAAGTTAGATGTCAAAATTTGCCCACAATGGCCCGCCTCTCCACCTTCCTGTTCAAGTGAGCACAGCACAACAAGGTGAGTCCAAACATGTCTTGTATGCTGCTGCATAAATTATGTAATATGCCAGGGAGATATGTATACTGTAGCTAAGAAAGTAATACTAAGTGTAAGTTGTGTAGTAAGCTGTTAGTAGCCCATGTGCCTCACCATTATAATTTGGTCTATTTTCACCTCTTAATTTCACCTACTGTTCTGACTTGATGGTGCACATGTAGCCTATAACCTGTTTTTGAGAAATGTAATCATCGAATATTGTAAGAGCTTTCATTGTCTGCTTATATGCCCCATTTATTTATCCTACTGTTCTGACTTGGTGTACAGGGAGAACACTGTAAGAACGGCCCATGTTCTGAATTCAGTCGCTGTACATTTCGAAAGTGCTGAACAAATAGTTATATTGACTACATCCGTCCTAGCTCGCTCATTAATGTCTTAATCAAAATTACGGATTGCCTCTTATGCACTTGTTGTCCCCTTATGCCATAGTTTGTACACATACATGCATCCCAATTTCTTTTTTTGCCCCACCAAGATTGACATGCTAAAATCATCACTGCTCATTAACAACAGAGAAAAGCCAAGAGAGGATCCTAGACAGGTTACTTTTAGAAATCCATGTCCCTATTATGATTAAAAACCATGAACTGCTGGACATTTACAAGTTGTCTGGAAAGTCATACCTGGAGGCACAAGGGGACCGATCTCGATATTGGAATTTACACATTACTTTCCTATGCACTTCTCAGTAGTTGGTATTCAGACTTACCTTATGAAAGTATGTAATAATGTGCTTTGCAGGCTTGGTTCCCTTGCGCTCGCAGAATACATGTAATTCAACCGCTGAAATCCCTCCCACTTGCTGGCCAACAGATTTTCTTGTGGAGTTTTTATTCAATAGGGTTTTCAGTACATTTATCTTTAATAATCTTTATCTTACATTTATTACGGTGTACCTTTAATAAGAATTTTGTCGACAGACTACAATACATCGAGAGAACGGTTTAGAAAATAGGGATCAATGAATGAAAGCCATCTAAACATATGTATATTCGTCTCTGTTTCAAGTGGTAGATTACAAAATATTCCAATTTTGTAGATTATTACGCACATTTTAGGTTTAGGAAAGTGTGTATGAATCCTAAAAAAACTGTTTTGGAGAGCCTTTAGTGACGAATTCTGAAAATTGCCACATTAGGTTTTTTAACCAACAGTAATGTTGGAAGATTAGTGTACATAGAAGTTTAATAGGAACAATAGTGTACAATAGTAAGCTATACCCTCCTCTATTGCCTGCACTAACCATGTGATGACACAGACAAGTATTGCGCCATGCGTCGGGTTCAAACTTTTACGGCTTGGTCTGCCCTCTGCGCCATAACGATTTAATTAGCCTTCATGTCTTTTTTTTTATATTATCAATTTTTACTAATGTTCCCCAGCAACAACCACATGGCCGTAATGGCATTTGCAGAGAAAGCAAATGAAGGTTAACAAAACTATGTAATTAAATAGAATGATAATGTAGGCTATACCAACTGAAGGGAACTAACGGTAAATTGGCAGTTGAATATGTGTTGTTACTAGGCCTACTGAAGGTCGATACTGATAGTGGCTAATATTTTAACATGATAGAAATAGGAAACAGATAAAGTCGGGGTAACCTATAATTAATACATTCAAGAGTGCTCATCCCTGTAAGTTTAAAGGCTGTACAATTAAGTACAATTAGAATTCGGCATATTGGCACAGAATATATGTCACGGCTGATGCTGGAAGAAGACCAAGGTGCAGCGTGGTGAACGTACATAGTCCTTTTTATTTGAATGTCGCCAACAAAACAATAAACAATACAAAACGACCGTGAAGCTTAACAGGGCTATGAAGCCTCTAACAAAGTTAACTACCCACCCAGAAAGGAGGGAAAAAGGGCTACCTAAGTATGGTTCCCAATCAGAGACAACGATAGACAGCTGTCCCTAATTGAGAACCATACCTGGCCAAAACATAGAAATAAAGAAACATAGAAAACAAAACATAGAATGCCCACCCCAAATCACACCCTGACCAAACCAAATAGAGACATAAAAAGCCTCTCTAAGGTCAGGGCGTGACAATATAATAACATTTACTGTGGGAAAGTTGATATACTTCAGTTTGCTGCCATATGACTGGTTTCACATTTGTCAGCGATTATAAGGTAAAATAGATCTAAAACAAGTGTCATTTATATTTTCAATTCCCTTATCCAAACAGATTACTAATTTACCTAGCTCTTATCAATCACAATCACTCTTAACATCACAAATAGTGATGTTAGCTGATGAATATTATCTCATAGAACAAAATGTATAAGATCTCCTCAGCCTGTGTTTACCACAGACCTTATTTTCAGGATTTATCCAAAACCCCACTAAAAACCGCCATTCATTTTCCTCATAGGCTTTGCTCAACGTACCATGGCGGAATTAGTGCCTACAAAAAGACGGCATTACTATGTATTAGCTAGTTAGAGACAAACCAGAAGAGAACCGCGGTACTGCAGTCATTGTTTCCAGAAAACAGGATCCCCAATTATAGTGAATGGGGAAATCTTCGTGGTCAGCATTTGTGGATATAAAAAAAATAACAAACGCAATCATGGTACCAATAATTGCTTATAGTTCACAAGATGTTCTTCCTTGAACCGATTACTTTAAAATCACACACTGACAAAGTTAAAATTATAATTTAGTTGCTAAAGGAAGCCTGCAGTACCTTAGTCAGCCTTCAATTTGATAGACTCAATGAGAGGAGGCAACACTGAGCTAGCCTGCAACGTCACTTCCTAGAGTAGTTCAAACTGCGCATAGGATGTCTTTAAAAACTCCTCCATGTAGCAAGATGGTGACATGCTGAAATTACACTTCCTGATCTTCAAATGTGTCACTGAGCATTCTCATAGGAATAAATGAGGTGACGTCATCAACGGCTTTGTCCATTTTTTTTTTTTACAGTCCATGAGCTGGCAATGGGCTGGCAAGCTAACTATTTTGCTTGGGAGTTTACTTTTGTTCACAGTGTGTGTAATCGTGTATATTGATGGTTGGAAGATAGATAGCAAGCTAACATTTGCTAGCTAACGTTAACTAGGTAGCTGAGTGTCAAATATTATTGAGTGGGTTATTATTGGCATTATGGATGAACTAAAAACGTATTGAGAATAAATAACATATCAGGTTGTACTTATATAGTATGCTTACTTATTTTCTTGTGTTCTTATTTTTATTTCTCTTGTGTTTTCATTTTACCTTGTGTTATTTGTAGTATTACATTGTTATTGATTACTGCAATGTTGGGTTTAGAGCTAGCAAGAAAGGCATTTCACTGTACTTGTGCATGTGACATTAAAACTCGAAACTTAAAACTACCTACAGCTTGGATTTCCATTTGCACCGTGCATTTCAGGGCTTTCTGAGACATTTTGGAGGAGGAAAGCCTATTTTGAGGCGTCAACCACCCATTTTACTAACAGGAAGCAGTGATCTTGGTGGTCATTTGACTCTTGAGGGAAAAGATAACTGGAATTCAATCAAATCTGCATTCCATAGACTGTGCTCAGTGGATGCAACAAAAGTATAAAACCATTTATTTGGCAGATTGAGAATCAATAGAATTTTCTAATTTACGATGTCCTGACAAACAATACACCAAGGCCCGCAGAGCGATAAAATAAGAGGATTTTATATCCCATCACGCATGTATATTATTTTTGTAATGCTTGGACAGCAGTATTTGGAGTTATTTTGAAAAGGAAACCTCCATTCCTTGACCCCACTTTAGTCTCACAGTTAKGATCATCCTTTGATGAGTAATTATACACACCAACCTCTCCTGGTTTTGTGGCTTTTTTATACAGGACTTACCAAACCAGGGCTTTAAACAGACATATTGTTTGATGTGCAATTAACCATCTTCTTAGATTAACAAGAGCCTCTGGGATTTGGTAAGAGGCTAACGATATCATTACAAATGTAAGGAAGGCTAATATTAAATATATTTTTTTTGACTATTGAAGAGAAAATGTATTAACAATTATGCATGCATAGCTGTTTACAAATAATTAGAAAGGAATATGCCCAGTCTAGTGGAGCAAGCGACAGAGAATAATGGCTCTAGAATCTAGATACAGCTTAAAATGATAGCAGCACAGTGGGGACTATGCTCTTTGAATAGAATGAAGCATTTTCCTGTGTATGTCTGTGTGTGTCTGTGTCTGTGTGTGTGAAAGAGAGAACGATGTGCTAACATACGCTACAGTGTTGGCCAGGGCAAAGTCTGACAGTAACAGCATCAAAATACAAATGTCTTTCGTCATTCTCATTCAGCCTCTCCATCTTCTCGTCAACCATGTAAAAGTAATTTGTTTATGCTGTTATGCTGAGTGATTGCCTCACTTCTTCCAAATGACTGGTCTGAAAAAATACATGTTCTTCACGCTTCACTTGACTAATATATCATTCTCTCTCGCTCTTCTACTTATGCCTTTGTATTGAGCAAATCCCATGGATGGTGTTTTACAAAATGCAGTGAAAAAGCACTCAGTGCTCTGAACAGATAGGTTAAATAGATGTTTACATTGCAGTAAGAAAGGGAAGTGAATGGGTATCAGTGAATTTGACGCATTAAATTCATACTTGAGATGACCACCATTTTCTATAGGGATTTAAAATGCATTCATTTAATTGTATTATCCATGAAATTACTTCAGTTTACATGAAATTGAACCCAAGTCTGTTTCTTTTAATCACAAACACCTGTGTAAACTAATACACTAACAGTGACTGAACATTAATTTGACAAACTTACAAATGTGTGTTATATTTTATAGTTTTTATCAACACAATACTTAGATACTGATAAGGTAGTGACTAAACAAAAATGAGTTACCTCTCCCATTCCAAATCATGTATGATAGAGAGAGGCAAGATAAACACACAATAAGTTACATACAAGAGAAAACACATGCACTTATTTACAATGACATACATAAATACATTTGAATAAAAAGCAACACCTAAAATGGAAAAAGCACACTGTGGTAATATGTAAGAATGACATATGAAGTCCTCAAATGGAGCATGAGATGTATATGTGTTAGCTTGATCAGTCCCATACATTTCATACAAAGTCAGAGAAACTTGCTCTAATGAAGTCCCATGGGTAAATGTCCTTCAATTAACATGCTATCCAAACGTGATCCTTTGTGAAAAGGAGTCCTTTATCTCAGGCTGGTGCATCTAATTTTCATGAGGGCTGTGTGGATGTAGTATAGGCCTGTGAGTCCGGAGCCCCTATACAGTAGTCAGACGGGACTGGTGTTTCCAGTATGTTGTGGCGCTTCCTGGTGTCTAGTAGTCTAATCTTTAAGTCCCAGGTTCTTCCTCTCTGCTCCTCTCTCACCCCCAAGGTCTTCTAGTTCCCAATTCCATCCCCCTGTCGACCCTGGGACAATACCTATGTACTGAGGACACAAAAACACAAACATTAGTGAATATTATCAAGTTAAACAAAAAGGATGTAAACTGACAAGTTATAGAAATGTGTCATTAAAAACATTACCTGTTGATGTGATTTGTGGTTTGCGGTTTGTTGTCATCGATGAAGTTGTTGTGCCTGTAGTAGTCGAGGAAAGTGCGGGCAACATTTCTTCCCAGATTCATGTCTGAGGGGACCGTGTTAAAGTTATTTTCTATAACATGAACATATGGCGCTGTTGGTCTTTAGTTTAGTCAACAATAAGGCCATTTCTCCCTGGCTGGGAGGCCTTTACGGGAGTTACAAAGSCTCTAAATCCTGCCTCCGACACTCTATTAATTCAAAAAAAATAAAGCCCTAGTTTCTCCCTCACAGAACGAATAGAACCATTTGCAGTAAATAACTAAGCAATAACCAGTAGAGAAATGTGGTACATAAATGACCAGTATACAACACACTGTGTTCCACACTAAGTGAGGGTAAATCAACTGCATTTCAGTCTGGTCAGCCAAAAACACGAAGGGGGAAGGCATCACATAGCGGCAATTACTTACCACCTAGGCTTTATTTAAATGAATAAGTCTAGCCCTCTTCGCCAACCACATTATGGAGGACATCAATAACTTGAGACACTCCATCATAAAACTGTGTGGACATTCTGCGTGCAGTTGCCATGACGCTGGGCTGGATTAGACAGCAAACACAAATAATAACAAAATGATTTAGATTGAGGAAAAAACAGTAAACAAACACTGGTCAATCTGGATGAATCAGCCGTACAGACATAAACAATATTATGCCAATACGGAAAACAATAAGAGAAACATTTCCTCATGTACAATTATAATTCATAGGGCCAGAGCTCATGAAAAAACTACAATAAATCTATAGACTATCAGAGATGAACACGGAGGTTCCCCAGTTCAGGTGCTTTGTTATTACGAATGTGTTCTTTACCAGACAGACAAATGATGAAATGTCACAGAGACATAATCGTTCACCTCTTCTTGTCATTTCCTTGTTGATGTTCAGATTTGACTTGTCTGTCACACCTCTGTGATTGAAACAAGTGCCCGTGAAAAAAGAAAGAAAGAAAGTGATTCAGTCGTTTGTCTTTTTTTCAATTTCTGTCAACGATCAGAATTTACCCATTAAACATAAATCGTAGGCCCTATAGGTGAAATTCTATTAGCCAAAGCAGTTAACTCATAACAAAAATCCATCCTTGGGCTGAATGGAGTCTCTCGGTGGAGGTCCATGCCTTTCTTGTAAGTGAACACATATGCACCTGCGCGCGCGCGCACGCACGCACGCACGCACGCACGCACGCACGCACGCACGCACGCACACACACACACACACACACACACACACAACCCACACACACACCACACACACACACACACACACACACACACACACACACACACACACACACACACACACACACACACACACACACACACACAACACACACCACACAACAACCACCTTTTAAGGTTCCAAAAGGGTTCTTTGCAGAGGGATAGGGTTCTACCAAGAACCGTTTTCATCCTAAGAACCGTTTTTGGAAGAAAGGGTTCTTTGGTGATTGTTTGGAAGGCAAGAAGGATTCTTTGGAAGGTAAGAACGATTCGGCATAGAACTCTTCTGAATCTGAATAAGCTTTTCTATTGTAATTTTTCTTCTTACTTTTAGAAAGGAGTTTGAGTAATCTGATACGTTTAAAAGAAGTGTGAGAATGTTTTAAACTTGACCTATATTATGGGAATATTTGTGCATGTATCTGGTTCCCTTAATAATTTGACATGTACCCTATTGAGATAGTTGATATCTTTGGTGAAAAGCATGAGCTGGCACACACCCAAAAAGTTAGTAGAGTTGCTGACTAACTGCGAGTAAACCGTTGGCTATAAAAATAGAGTCGCAAAAGTGTTCAGAACCTTTGGCTTTCGTCACATTTTATTGTTTTACAAAGTGGGATTAAAATGGATTCAATTGTCATATTTTGGTCAACAATCTACACGAAATATTGAGTAATGTCAAAGTGGAAGATTAAAATGTCTTGAAAAATATATAGTCATTGCATAAGTATTCAGCTACTTTGTTTAGGCAATCCTAAATTAGTTCAGGAGTAAAATTTGTCTTAAAAAATCACAGAAAAAGCTACATGGACTCATTGTGTGTGAAATAATAGGGGTTGACATGATTTTTGACATAATACCCAATAATGAAAAGCAAAAACAGTTTGTGAGAAAAAAAACTTAAATATCACATTTACATAAGTCTTTAGACCCTTTACTCAGTACTTTGTTTTAAGCACCTTTGGCAGCGATTACAGCCTTGAGTCTTCTTGGGTATGACGCTACAAGCTTGACACACCTGTATTTGGGGAGTTTCACCCATTCTTCTCTGCAGATCCTCTCAAGCTCTATCAGGTTGGATGGGGAGCGTTGCTGCACAGCTATTTTCAGGTCTCTCCAAAGATGTTCGATCGGGTTCAAGTCCGGGCTGGGCCACTCAAGGACATTCAGACACTTGTCCCAAAGCCACTCTTGCAGTTAATTCAGAAAGTATTCAGACTCTTTGACTTTTTCAAAATGTGGTTACGTTACAGCCTTATTGTGAAATGGATTTAATAATTTCCCCCCTAATCAATCTATAGACAATATCCAATAATGACAAAGCAAAAACAGGTTTAGACATTTTTGCAAATGTATTAAAAATAACAATCTGACATATCATATTTACATGAGTATTTGGACCAATACTTTGTTGAAGCACCTTTGGCAGTGATAACAGCATTGATTCTTCTTGGGTAGGACGCTAAAAGCTTGGCACACCTGTATTTGGGGAGTTTCTCCCATTCTTCTCTGCAGATCCTCTCAAGCTCTGTAAGGATGGATGGGGAGCTTCGCTCCAAAAAAAAGTAGGGGCGTGGATCAGAAAACCAGTCAGTATCTGTTGTGACCACCATTTGTCCAAAGCTTATGGCTGCCCACACCCGAACCGCCACCATTGGGCACTCTGTTCACAACATTGACATCAGCAAACCGCACGTCCACACAACGCCATAAACGCCGTCTGTCAGTTGAAACCGGGATTCATCCGTGAAGAGAACACTTTTCCAGCGTGGCAGTGGACATCGAAGGTGAGCATTTGCCCACTGAAGTCGGTTACGACGCCGAACTGCAGTCAGGTCAGGACCCTGGTGAGTACGACGAGCACACAAGTTCTCTAAAATTATGTTGGAGGTGGCTTAAATTCTCTGGCAACAGCTCTGGTGTACATTCCTGCAGTCAGCATGCCAATTGCACGCTCCCTCAAAACTTGAGACATCTGTAGCATTGTGTTGTGTGACAACACTGCACATTTTAGAGGGGCGCTTTATTGTCCGCAGCACAAGGTGCACCTGTGTAATGATCATGCTGTTTAATCAGCTCCTTGATATGCCACACCTGTCAGGTGGATAGATTATCTTGGCAAAGGCGAAATGCTCACTAACCCGGATGTAAACACATTTGTGCACAAAATGTGAGAGTAATAGGCTTTCTGTGCGTATGGAACATTTTTGGGATCTTTTATTTCAGCTAATTAAACATGGGACCAACACTTAACATGTTCCGTTTATATTTTTGTTCAGTATATACATATCTATTTTAACCTGCTCTACAGGAGGTTATCCTAAGAGGTCATGCTCACCAGCCACTGGGAGACCACCATCTGTCATGTATCCTTGACATCTTCATTTTGACCTCGGGAAAGTTTTGTGTTACCCCTTGGTCAACAGAAACGGCGCCAGCGCAAACGCATATTCTGAGCAACGACAGAAATGGCCCAGGATCCCGTGGAGTGCAGATGGCCTCTCAGCTTGTGATGTCACATCTCACATCTATCACAGGAAGTTGGTGATGGACGGACATTTCGGAAGGAGAGGACTTCATCTGCATCACAGCCACATGCGGGACACTCCAGCACCCTGATTGGCTGCTGGCCCGTTGTCAAAGGCAACTAGAGCGGTCGGGATGGGCTGCTAGCGGCAGGAAGTGGGACTCTGCCAAAGCACAGCTTGAGGGCCGCCCACGGAGGAGGGCGGAAATTTCCAAAATATTAACTCTACACACCAGGCAGGAAGAAAAGGTGCTGCATAATCAAGGGGTGTGGAAGTTTGGCATCCCTTCTTGCAACAGTGCATAAAGAAAAAAATATATGCAGTTGACAATATGTAAGTCTTTCACTGACACAAAAAGGACATATTCYACTTAGAACACATAGACAGTACATTTTCCCTTTCAGAATGAAGACACAATTCAGAATTTCTCTTTTACTATCAAAGATTCTTCCAATTCCTTGTCTCCATAGAAAACAAGGCTGCCCAATATAAGTAGGTCCACTGGCTAAAATAAGCCTTCCCTGAAGGACCTTCCCTGCCAAGATGGACAATATCTTCCTCTTAGGCTAATTTCTATACTAAATCTCCCTCCCTGGAGATAAACGCAGGACATAAGGAAAAAAGACTGGACACTAGACAGCTGGCTCTGAACTCATTAGCAGTTCATTGTACTGTAATTCACAGAGAGGACAGGCCAGAGAATACAGGATGTCCTTAGGAAACAAGGCAAGAAATTGGGTGGTAATTTAGGTGAGTGCTTCATCGCGTTATCAGATGGAAAACAGAACAGGGGAAGTAGACTACAGTCGATCTCAGAGAGGAATTCTGTGTGTGTGTAGCTTGCTGGTTAAGGTGATGGGAACTCACCTTTTAGTACATTGTAATGTCAGGTCAATGAGAAGGGGAGAGTTGTGCTGGATCTACAGTGGGGCAGAGAGGATGCTGCTGCAGCGTTGGAAGGAAGCAGCCTCTCTCTCTCATTGGATCGTGAGGAGGTTTAATATCTCTTCTATCCATCCTTGTAGGATCGATAAAGGCCTATGTTGTGACTCAAGGACGAGCCAACATGGGGCTGATGAGGTGACGAGACAACAGGGAAATGGACACTACACATTAGCTACGACAGATGATTTGTTTACCAGGCTGTTTATCTGCTTTCAGTGTCATGCGCCCAGTCTAAAGAAACAGACAGACGTACAATGATTCCCCAATGACAAGAAACAAGACATCAGCGTCCACAGCAGACCATTCCTAACAAGAAAACAAATTAGGGACATCAGCACCATCAATACCTTCAAGTGACAGTTCTGTCACCAGGGTGTCACAAAGAGCCAATTAACAATGCTAATTAAAACAGTAAACAGCGGTGGACAAAGGGAGCATGTTTTTCCCCCCGCAGCTCAACTATGCTCAAAGACCTTGTGTCATTTTCATATAGGACAAAAGCAACAAAACATCCATCTCCAACAAGAGGACACAACCAGGTAGTAAACTTTGTAGCTAATGTGTAAAGCTTCATTCATTTGACATCCAACACCTGTTCCCCCTATAGACTTATGGCTCTCCCTTACAGACATCCAGACACAAAACACAGGCATCCATGCAGTACCAAAGACACGCACACATGTGCAGGGTCATGCACACGCATGCAAACACACACACATGGAAGCACACACACGCATTGCAACCACACACACATGGAAGCACACAGCACACACCGAAGCACACACACACACACACACACACACACACACACACACACACACACACACACACACACACACACACACACACACACACACACACCACACACACACACACACACACACACACACACACACACACACACACACACACACACACACACACACCACACACACACCACACACAACACACACACACACACACACACACACCAGATAGGGGCCCATCTTCAGCAGGGACTCCTAATCGGGAATGACAGCCGTGATATGGAGTAGCCCTGAGTGCTGCAGGTCTGGAGTCTGTCCAGTGTCCATCACTTAAGAGGTGCAGAGAGCAGGCAGCAGATATGTCCAGTGGCTAGATTGGTAAGTACGTACACAATGATGTCCATCTCACGCCATAAAGCTCTAGCTGGCTATTTAATCTGTCTGTCTAAAAGCCACTAGGGATGGTGATGGAAATACAATTTAATGAACCTGCGTCACAAGTCTCAAGTCTCCATGTGTACTGTCATGTAAGACAACTAATAGGGTTTTGATGAATAATTGAATTTGTTTGAGGATAAAAGTAAGCCGATACTGTGTGATTTAATGGGGGGGAAAGAGAGAAAGGAAGACAACAATAGAAAAAAATGTGCAACTGGGGGAGCATATTTGCCTGATATCCATCATTTGCATACTTGTCACTGTCCATCAATTATGTCTAACAATCAGTGAATACTGAAATGTTCAATTGGCAAGTTTGGTATTCAAATGTGAGTCTAGCTCCCATGCTTTGTGCGTACCAATGTCATACTGTTGTCAGAATGATCTCCTAGACTGCAGTTAGCTGTCAGGCCGTGCGGTCTTCAGGCAGGGAACCAGTGGGCTGGTGATTGATGTTGAAGCCAGGAGGAACCACCGAGCTGTCCGGTTCCACATTGTGCTCCTAGTGCTGTATCAATTTATGTGTACGGAAGCCAGCACAACTTAAGTGAGGCAGAAATATCAAACTAAGGGTTTGACAACATGGCCGTGCTTGAGTGAGACTTTTACTGTGAGACCCAGGGATAATGGGTATTTCAGGAGCCGTCTAGAGCCTAAAGGACAGGGGGAAATGGCACACACCCGGAACATGGAGCAGTCTCTCTTCAGTGGATTAAAGTCCAGCGCTGGACTTGTTAACTTGTCAAAGTATAAAGGGCAACGCGTAGATGCCTCTCACCACTGGCATGTCTGGTCACATGACACAGCTAGTGCTGGAGTTCATCGTCCAATCAGCCCTCACCATCTTACTTTGARGAAATGGAAGGCATTGCGTAAAGTTTTATAAAATACCAAAAAGTGGGAAGATTTGAAAGTCACAGAGTACTTGCTCTCTCAGTCAAAGCGTCAAGCTGRGTTTTGAATAAGGTCCCAGATTCTYTCAACCTTCACACTTGCTGGTCTCTCTGTTAATGATGCTCTGACATTACAGTGTGTATACAACATAACATAAACAAAATATGTTTGATGGAGAAAATAGAATAACCTGAAAACCCACACAATAACCTAAAAGACAAAATAGAATAACCTCGACACAAGGGTAAACCAAATGTGCCTGCTCTGTCCTGCTTCAGAGATAATACACATACTTAAAGTACCACATCACTTTTTAAGAAAAAACCTTTTCATTTATCTATAGAAAACAGTTCCACAACAAAGTCTTTGAGCAAGAGACTGGTACTGTACCTTCATCTGGATGAAGTACTGTACCTTCATCTCCTCATAATGTTGCCCATACCCATCCATGAAGAGCCATAACAGACAAACACAGAGACTTTAGACTCAGAGGGACACCAGTCCAAAGAAACCTCTATGGAATCTTCCCAATATAAGAACAAAGCAAATGCCACAGTGAATTCTCAGCAAGAAACATAATTTCTCTCCATTTTGTGTGAGATTACAGGTGGTGCTAAATCATTAAACGACAGGAAATATTCCAACTGCTCTGGCGGGGAACATTCACAGCTTGCTCATCCAATATAATGAGTCTTTAAGACCTGGGTTACCATACACGGGGGAAGGAAAGGAAGGACACATCTGTGAGATTGAACAATTTCCCATCCAGCACTGTGAGAAGCTCCCTCTCTGAGGCCCTCTATGCTGTGATAAAGGTCCATGCTACTAGAAAGGTTAAGATTTCAATTCTGGTGGCTACAATAGTCTCAGCAGCAGATCGGACAAGGTTGGGTTAATTTGGGGTCCAGGTAATTATTTATTTGTCATGAATTTGTTTTTTAGAGCGGGATGGGGGTCGCAAAGCTTAAAGGTCTTTGTTGATGATTTGCACGCTCCATAGGCCAGATCACTGGCGCGTAAAAGCGACATGGCTGGTTCCTTCAACCTGTCTGACCCCAATTTTTGCTCTACATGAAGTCTCCGCTGTCCTCTCCCGTCGTAGTGCTGACACTCCCCATCCCCAGGCCCAGCCTCACGCAGCCCCCAGGGCCTGTTCTTGTCTGACCTTCAGCACCCCACCTCCCCTACCATGACTCAGTCCTCCCCTCCACCTCCCCATCACCCATCACGCTTGCCTCGCCATGGAATTACTATACAATGCTCTGCCATTTAGATGAATACCTCACTTAATCCATCTTGCTCTCAGCCAGCGGACTTTAGCACAGAGAGACCAACAAAGACTGCCAGTAAACACTGCTGCTCCCGAAGCATAAAGGAGGGGTGTGAAGGGCCACCGCAGCTCTGTTCGGTTTTCTCATCTCTTCCTTTAAGCCCAATGCACAGCGACAAATAATCAAGGGACTTGTTATGCCCTGGTTATTTGGCATAGCGGCCACCTATCTATGCGGTGTGATGCTGGCTATCACCGTGGTTATGCTATGTACATATATATTACAGAAGCATCTTCTGTTCCAACTGTCTTCTCTATACAGCACATCTGTTTTATGTGAGAAAACAAAAAAAGGAACATGTTCAAGGAGAGGGAAAGTTGTGACTCTTTCCACACACAGTAAATTGCTTTTTTTTTTGGTTTCCATCCCATCTTTGACACTAAGGGAAAATAATCTCCTGGCTACAGAGTAATTCTACATGGATGGGTTTCTTATTATAGAGAGCCAGTCAACTAGTCCTTGGACTTGATGGTTCAGTGAAACACTAGGTGGGGAAAAAGCACTGAGTGAAATGAGAAGTTTGAATATGGCGCTACAGTGGACTGCTATTTTGTGTTTTTTTTATGCTGTGTGATTTTACATAATATTTCTACTATATTCTATTCTATATTCTACTATATTCTACTATAAGATTTCTACTTCAATGAGTAGGCAGCTGTGGATGCACTGCTCATTCCAGACCAGGCCCTAATCCCGGGCCTCGAAAGAGGAAGAGATGGCACAAGAGAGGCAAACGAGCAGGCTTCCTGACGAGACTAAATGGATGATATACCGCCTCTACCCTTCGTTCTATTGGTGAACATAGAGAACAACATGGACGAGCTACGTTTGAGACGATCCTGTCAATGGGAGCTGAAGAACTATAATATCCTATGTTTCTCGGAGTCGTGGCTGAACAAAGACTATGGATAATATACTGCACATCTAGCTAGTTTTTCTATGCATCATCAAGACCGAACATCAGCTTTGGGTAAAGATAAGGGGGAAGTGTGTGCCTCTGTTAACTACAGCTGGTGCGCAATCTCTAATATTAAGGAAGTCTCAAGGTTTTGCTCGCTTGAGTTATAATACCTAATGATTAACTGCAGACATACTATTTACCAAGTGAGTTTTCCTTCACATTTTTCGTAGCTGTCTATTTACCACCACAAACCGATGCTGGCACTAAGATCGAGCTGCATAGGGCCATAAGCAAACAAGAAGGCGCACATCCAGAGGCAATGCAAGGAAACAGAAATACGTCTTACCTCATTTTTAGCAGCATGTCACTTGTGCAACCAGAGGCAAAAAAAACACATACAAAGCTCTCCCTCACCCTCCATTTGGCAAATCTGACCATAACTCTATCCTCCTGATTCCTGCTTACAAGTAAAAATTAACAGGAAATACCAGCGCTCAATTCTGAAGTGGTCCGATGAAGCGGATGCCAAGCTACCAGACTGTTTCGCTAGCACAGAATGGAATATGTTCCGGGATTCATCCGAAAACATTGAGGTGTATAGCACATCAGTCACCGGCTTCATTAATAAGTGCATCAACGACATCGTCCCAACAGTGACCTCACGTACATATCCCAACCAGAAACTATGGATTACAGGCAACATCCGCACTGAGCTAAAGGCTAGAGCTGCCGCTTTCAAGGAGCCCCCAGGTGGTGAGGGTAGGCAACAACACATCTGCCACACTGACCTTTAACACGGAGGCTTCTCAGGGGTAAGTGCTTAGTCCCCTCCCGTACTCCCTGTTCACCCACAACTGCATGGATCTACACGACTCCAACACCATCATTGAGTTTGCCGACGATGATGGTGGTTGCCTGATCAACGATAATGATGAGTGTGGCGCCAGGACAACAACCTCTCTCTCAACATCAGCAAGACAAAGGAGCTGATCCTGGACTACAGGAAAATGAGGGCCCCCATCGACATCAACAGGGCTGTAGTGGAGCGGGTCGAGAGCTTCAAGTTCCTCGGTGTCCACATCACTAAGGAATTATCATGGTCCACACACACCAACACAGTCGTGAAGAAGGCTGCTCAGGAGGCTGAAAAGATTTGGCATTGGGCCCTCAGATCCTCAAAAAGTTCTACAGCTGCACCATTGAGAGCATCTTGACTGGCTGCATCACCATTTGGTATGACAACTGCTTGGCATTCGTCCACAAGGTGCTACAGAGGGTAGTGTGTACAGCCCAGTGCATTACTGGGGCCGAGCTCCCTGCCATCCAGGAACTCTATACCAGGCAGAGGAAGGCCCTAAAAATGATCAAAGACTTCAGTCACCCAAGTCATAGACTGTTCTCTCTGCTACCATGCGGCAAGCGGTACTGATGCAGCAAGTCTGGAACCAACAGGACCCTGAACAGCTTCTACCCCCAAGCCATAAGACTGCTAAACAGTTAGTTAAATAGTTATGCAAATAGCTACCCGGACTATCTGCATTGACCTTTTTTGCATGAACTCATCACATACGCTGCTGCTACTGTTTATGATCTATCCTGTTGCCTAGTCATTTTATCATTACCTATATGTACATACCTAGCTCAATTACCTCGTACCCCTGCACATTGACTCTGTGCTGGTACCCAATGTATATAGCCAAGTTATTGTTATTCGTTGTGTTTATTCCTCGTGTTATTATTTTTCAATTATTTATCTTTTTTTCATTCTGCATTGTTGGGAAGGCCCCGTAAGTAAGTATTTCACTGTTAGTCTATGCCTGTTGTTTACGAAGCGTGAGACAAATAACATTTGATTTGATTTAAAATTCCAGCATCAGTCACAGGCTTTACATACTTTTTGATATACACAAGATCAAATAATAAACAAACAAATAAACAAAGAAGTGAATGGATTCCCTATAAATAAGGGTGGCTGGCAGTGAGTTGTCTACAGTGTGACAGAGTGATACCAGGCAGGGCCATAGCTACACAGAGCAGAGCCACATACAGACACCTCACCCTCCTGACACTAGAGGGCACTTAGGCTACACATAATATCTCCTCTCATCTCAGGCAATCTGGACACTGCACAGTACACTTTCTGCCTGTAGGCTGAAGCTTCACACCCCTCTGGTTTTCTGCCTCTTCTCTATCCCATGGATCTGAGCTGTGTCAAGGTAATACAAGGTACACTGAAGGAAAACTTGAGTCTATAGAGAATGTCAATTTAACCCTGAATCCCTTTGGAGTGTACAAAACACTGTGCGATTATCAGGCCTGCTGTATTCTATTCTTCGTCACAATGAAAGTAGAACCCACATGCTCTCTACCTCTTTTGTACACAAAATCAATGGGGCAGGTGCCGCCTTCCCACTGTCACTATGTATCTGTCGGAACATGAGAGCAAGGCAGTGCGATAGGGGCTGACCTGACTCATCCACACCTCAGCCCTGCGCTGCCTGCCAATCGAGCCAGGCCTCCAATAATGACTCCTGGAATAATTAAGAAATCAATAGGCTCTCGTCTGGCCCTAAATGAGAGGTTGTTACTATAGGAGCAGGCAGCATGTGGATAAACGCTAGGGGATGGAGCGCCACTACAATAGCCTGACATTATCACCCTCAGCCCTCATTACTGGGCTCTACAGACGCCTGTTCTGTTGCCTGGTGTACAGACATCACTGGCCCAGAAAACTGTACAGGGCTGGCTTTTGTCTACTCAGGAGCAGCATTGATTTGGAGAATCAGACCTTTTGTAGTCTGGGGTATCTCCCTTAAGAGGACACAAATGTAATCTGCCCACAGTGCCCAATCTCTGCGCACTGGCCGGGCTCTCAAGAAGAAATCGGATTCTGTTTGTGACGCATTTTGTTGTCCAAAAATACAGAAAACACTGTTGGTGTTTGAATACTGGTTTGCTGGCTCAATGACACAAGCCTTTCAATACATGAGGCAACAAGCAAACAATCTACACAGGACTCTGCCACACACCTTCCTGGGACATAACCTCACACTCAATATCCCTTTAAACCAATCTATCTGTGCTGCAGCCTGTATCCAACGAGTCCCAAGCACCAGAACACCACAATTCCCTGTGCTCCTCTTGCCTCTCTTCTACATGGATGGACAGGATGTATTGATTGAACTATCAATCAACTCTGACATCCATACAGCATGATKTCTATGGGATGTGAAGCTCAGAAGTTTGGGGAAGTTAGGGGAGGGAGGGAGAGATGGAGGAAACATCAGTGAGGTACACATGTTGTGTACTCAATCTCTGTCTCTCCTCCAGATGCCTCCTTTCCTCTCCCCCAACAGCCAGCGGGAGAGGCAGGGCAGGCTGAGAAGAATGGGGAGCCTGGCCAGGCCACCTGGGGCCCCTAATGAGGACAATGAGAGAGAAGGATACAGGTGTCCTCTGTGTAGGGAACGGGCGCCGTGCTCCCTGCTGCCATGTAGCTGTAGAAGGACACCTCCAGGGTGTAGCAGTAGGACATGTCGTCCAGCAGGCCGCCCAGGAAGCGCCTCCCGGTGCCAGCTTTCACAACATCACTGTTAAACGATGTGTTGGACTATGGGGGTGAAACACACTGTTAATACAGAGTGCATTCTACTACACCAGCATTATAATTCAAATTAGATTTAATTAGTCTGAAAAATGACAAAGTATATGTTGCATACGGATGTGGGATCTTAATTTGATCACCCTGTTGCAGGAGAACTTTCCGGCAATGCAGTGTATTTGAGGTTTAAAAATTATTCTGAAGTTTGTAATTTCCAATTTTCCCTTATGAAAAATGTATCAACCACTACAAAAATGCCCATTAATTATAATTTCACATTTCCTGTTGCTGCAGGATTTTTTCCCTGCTGTGGCAAACAGGCTCAAATTAAGATCCTACATCTGTAGAAGTGTGTTGGTGAATTTCAATGCTTCATTCTAAAAATGCCTATACAACTCATTGCAGTCTTGTTGTTATGCATAGTAACATGGATTGTAAGTCAGCTTCAGCATTTAACATGATTCAGTCAATTTAGGCAGTTTCCATTGCCCTCTAGTTCACTCGACTTGAATGGAATGTGACCCCTGTAACTTAAATGCAGACTTCCACTACTGGCAGAACTTATTGAGTTCTATGACTATGTGCTTTGGGCAGTGCTGAATGGGCAGTAAGAAAAGAGCACAGTAAGGGACATGACTTCTGGCCAGCTGTCACACCCCAACGGTATACACACACACGCACACACACATGCAGGCACACACACTGCTGTAGACAAAGATGAGCTCTTTATTGAGACAGCATCATAAATAACCAGTGGACAATCTGTGATATTCTTATGTATGGTGGGTGGCTAAAATTATTTTAGCTGTTGCAAGACTTTCCTTGTATACTGGTGAAGAAAGTCTATGAGAGCTGTGAACGTGTCGCTGCACAGAAAAGGTTATTCTTCTGGCTATACTGTATGTAACTGGCACTGCTGCAAAATGGCACTTTGGCTGAGCGCTGAAGGTCAGTGTGGCTGGGAGGAGGAGGGAAACAGACTTTTCAAATATAAAGCTTCCACACCCAGCTGTATGATAGATCTCAGTTTACCCTGTGGTTCATGCAGTCACTATTGTAGCATAGACAACTAGCACCTGCTATTATGTGGGCTGTATTCCTGTGGAACATCTGTGAGATGAGTAGGGTTAGGATTGATATTGCCTGACCAGGGAAAACTCTGGGCCCTACAGTAGTTGTAAAGTTTTCCCTGGTATGATTGATGTGAGGAACTTACGAGGGAGAAGTCTGGGGCGTTTTGGCAGAGCAGGCGAGGGAACACGGCCTGTCTCTGGACTCTCTCCTCCTCCTCAAACACATTCCCGTACATGAAGCCATTCATCATGGTAGAGTGGGCGTGCACATCAATGTAGAACTCCAGACCCACCTTGTGTACGCCACAAACAAATACAGACAGACAGACAGATAAAGAGAAATATAGAGAAAGCAGTGGTGTCACAAATAGAGTGTAAACCTCCTSAATATACACCATTTACACATTTCATAGCCATTGCCATTTCCATCAAAATGTAAAGTTCTTGATTTGACTGAGACTCCTTGCCTACACTGTTTTCATATGCCCACAGCATGGATTCAACCGAGCACAAAACAAGTGGGAACAACAACAACCAAGCTGTGTCACACCAATGCTTTGGTTGGCTGTGGAGGGCAGCTTCCTGGGGTGGGCAGCGGGAAGTGGCGGCATGGGAGTGCCATCTGAAAGACGACTCTCAGAGGTGGCAGAGCAGCAGAGGAGAAAGCACAGAGGAGATGACACACCTCCCACAGCGACAGAGAGAGAGAGAGTGAGAGGGAGAGAGAGAGGGGAGGGGAGGTTAAGAATGATAGGATACAAGTCCTATTTTTATCCCCAGTAGAGCCCAGGGACAGAGCTAAAGAGAGGAGTGCTCAGGAGACAGTCTTGGTGGCCCCACACAGAGGAGATATGGAGACTGGCTGGGGGTGACCCCTCCAGAAACAGCTGCACAACAATACAACAGTCCAGCCCACACACAATCAGGCTTTACTCAGACTACCAGGTACTGTAGCTGCACTCCTTCCAACACAGCAGGCGGAGGAGCTGAGAGGAATACACTATGAGAGCCAGCTGCCACACACTCAAGGACACACATACACACACACACACACATACCRCTACAGCGCACCTCAGATCACATCTGCGTCAGTACACACCTCTCATAATTAATTCTGGCTTTATTTCAGAAGTTTGGCTTTAAAAGACAGAGATAAAAGCGGTGCAATATGGCGATAGACATTCTTCTAGGGACAGTCTTGTGAAAATCTCCTCAGTTGACAAGGCTGCACAGCAGAGGTGACACAGTGGGGAATAAAAGTTCAGTTTCATGTTAGAGAATTGTAGAATGAAATTCCAGGCCAATCCCATGCTACTGTGGCCAGTGTATAAAGCTCTCTCTCTCTCTCTCTAGCTGTGGACACGGTGAAGCAGGTGTAATGAGCCCTCTCTCACTCTCACTCCCCCTGACCCCTCATTCCCCAGCACAGCCCAGTACAGCCTCCTTTCACTCCATATTTCTTTCTTTCATTCTTTCATTCTTTCTTCCCTCTCTCTCCTTCTCCTCTCATTACACATTCCAGAGCGTATCTCAGTTCCCGGGGGTCGTCAGGCGGTAGGGAGGGATGGAGAAGGAGAGGGAGAAAAGGAAAAGGAGGGGGGAGAGGGCGACTCGGTGCTTGAAATTCTGCTCACAGCCAAAGCAATTTCCTGGCAAGCGCGGTGCTGTCAGCTGCTCTGATGGCTGGCTGTGAAATATTGTGGCTGGGAGTGGGCCGGCAGCAGGCTCTGGCAGGCAGATCGATTGAGCCCGAGAGGAAGAGCGGGAAACAACAAAAAAGGGAAAAAGAAAGCAAAACACAGCCGCCATTAAGGCAGCTCCATCAGGCAGTTGAAGGAGTTCCCACTTCCCAGTGTCTGCTAGAGGCAGAAAGCCCTCTAATCGGCAACGCTCACCCAGGTAAAGGGAGGAGGGTGTTGGGACTTCGGAACCACCCAGTGGGATTTTTTACACACACGTAAAATGACCCTTCCCCCAGTTAAAGTACAGCTCAAATGATGGAGTACTGCATGAAATGGCATCATTTTCTCTGGCACCAAGCTTCTGCAACGATAAGTATAGCTTGGCTCGACTGCTTTGCTCTGTTAACAATGTAAATTAAAAATCAAAATAAAATGTTCGCACAGCATTGGGTCGCTTAAATGGCCACGCTCCAGCGGTTTACTCCAGAATTATACAAAAGATTCAAGCTGGGAAGCCAAAGTGAATCACCAACAGCATCTCCCAGTCTCCAAACAAGGAGTCACTCGATCCTAAGTGGTGATTCCCCTTAATATCTCAAGGACAATGGAAGTACAATGATACAGTGAAGTTCAAGCCAGCCCACAATGTCAACTGAGAGTTAGCATAACAGTCTCCTAATGTGCTGTCAATCACAGGCAGACAGGACTGTGAGGCTRGAGCAGTGATTGATTGTTTAATTACCAACCCACTTTGACCTAGAGAATTGTTCATTTGAAATTGTAATCAAGCAATTAGAGGCAATTAAGAAATGTAGAGAAGGAAAGTCAAAAGACAATCTGAGTGTAGAGGCTTTACAAATTAAATGTCTCAGAGAGAGAGAGAGCGAGAGAGGGAGAGAGAGAGAGGGAGAGAGAGAGAGAGACCGGCTTGTTAGGTAGCAGCTCCCTACAACTCAATAGAAGGACTTGGACTCAACTTGATCTGAACTGGGGTTGCTCCAGTTTAGTTTAATGGGGAAGGTCAAATTAATTTTGTCAGACAAGTACTTATCTGCTGCATATTAATTAGTCTGGGCCATAAACGGTTTGGCTTATCTTAACACAGATTTTGGGGGGGCTGATTTAAGCAGGATTACAGACTAAAGGCAGATTCTCTCACAAAACCCTTAGCATCAGCAATACCTCTAGAAGAAACCCTAGCTAGGTTCAGTGGAATTTACTGCATCAAACGTTTCCTCTCTGCTAACATTATTAACATATAGCTGGTACTCCAACATCCAGGGCACGTAGAATGTTTATACATTTAGAATAAAACCTATAAGTATCCCTGTATGACTGGGGAGCAGAGTTATGAGTGATACAGTGCATTCGGTGCGGTGGGTGGGTCCCAGTGGGATACAGAGAGAGAACAGACGTGGCAGCGCTCAATCCTGTAAGCCCCTCATTCTCTCTCTGCCACAGACTGATTGATGGACGTATTTGTTCCTTTTTAACACAGAGGTGACTTGTAATCAAGCTGAACGGGCACTCAGACAGCACTCTGCAACAGGGCTGTTAATGCTTCGTAAGCAGCTGCATCTGTCTGGAAGCCCTGTGTGCCAGGAAAGTCTGTTACTCCATCTATCCACCTCCCAACCTCTCACACACCCTGGGTCTGTTTGGTGGATCTATGCCCCCATTGTGTCACCAAAGCATCTTTAGTACAAACAGCACGAAACTAGAGACACCCCAAATGGCTTCCTCTGCGGTGCCATTTTCTTGTTCTTTGCCTGTGAGAGCCAGACAGTTCTGCTTCAAACTGGAATAGGCGGTTGAGGAATTGAAAAGGGGGAGTAATGATGGCGACAAATTGGCCGTAAATCTCTGAAATGGATAAGAAATGGGCCGATGACACTAGAGGACATCTCAACAGACAGACGAAAATAGCATTGTCCCCAAGCGCCCTGAACACAGCAGACAAAGACTCCCCATAGGAAAAAGGAAAAGAAAGTAGAGCCAGGAGGAGGAGGGGGGATTCAAGGTGCAATTTTCATCTAGCATGCATGACAGGACCAAATACATTTGTTTCAGACATACAATTAATTTTGTAATATTAAAAAGGTCAGAAATGAACCATAGCAATACTGGCCCTTTTGTCATCCTTAACAAATTATCCAAAATGGCGCTATCAGATTGATGGGGATACATTCACTATGATGAATGTTCTGAGTAATCAGCCAATCAAAAATAATGATTATTCTCCTTTGATAAATGGGCTGGGAAAGCATTGCATTAGTTAGGAGATGGGTCCATTTGTTTCTTCACTCTTCACAGATATATTTTCTTGCATCACTGACCCAATGAAATTTTTGCTTTTGACCAATGCTCAGCTGCGGATGTGAAATTACAGGATTTTATACAACTGTTCATATGTCCTTACATTCAGAGGGTTTCAGAGCTAATACGAATGTAAGGTGACAGCTTTGCTAAGAAGCAATTCAAATCTGTATTTAATGAAAATAAATCTTTGTCAATCAAGCTTAGATAAATTGCTTTTTAGAGATGATCAAAAAAGGAGGGATCTTTCTCTAATGAAACAGAGATACAATTATACATTTTCCAAAATAAAAAACAAGACTTCTATATTACTAAAAGGGATTAAATAAATGCTGTTGCAGTCTGACTGTCACTGAGCCCTTTCCTAAAGCTAGAGAAATGGCTTCGGTTTGACATTCTTCAAGAGTCAAATGGCCAGTGACAGCTTGGAATCCTCTGCGTCTGCTACCATCTGCCAGCTAGAGGGAAGCGGACAAATAAAGAGTAGCATGTTAGCCCGGCACTGATCTCCTCCTGTTGTCCTCAGACCGTGGCCTTGTAGCCTCATTAGTGGATATGCACAGTGTGAGACAGCAGTGGATGGAGGGCCAGGCCCCTGGCCATAGAACTGGCACAGGGACTGGCATGTGGGAGCCCCAAATCTGAGTGCTGTGTCTGATGTGATTAGCTTGAGAGAGGCGGCCCAGGCCTCTCCTCTGACAGGGCCAGTCGGCCACAGCCAGGGCAGGGGATGGGTTAGGAGAGAGTGGGGCTGATGTGATGTGGGCACACGGTCCTAGTTGGGATTGTACTGTATGGATGGATGTAGTGCTGAGGGTGCTGGGGGGTTAAGACACTGTGAGGTGGTGAAGGGGTGGAGAGCTTAATGAGAGTTCTCCTTCAGGCCACTGGATCTGCCAGTGGAATCATAATTACACATGTGGGTAGCAGGCAGGCAGAGGCTCTCTCTCGCAGCCCGTGGCTCTGCACTGAGCTACATGTGCATGTTCTCTATTGGAGTTAGAGTGCATTGGAGTGAGACACTACCGGTTAAAAGTTTTAGAACCTAGTCATTCAAGGGTTTTTCTTTATTTTTACTATTTTCTACAATGTAGAATAATAGTGAAGTCATCAAAACTATGAAATAACACATATGGACTSATGTAGTAACCCAAAAAGTGTTAAACAAATCAAAATATTTGTTATAGTTGAGATTCTCAAATAGCTTTTCCTTCACTCTGCGGTCCGACTCATCCCAAACCATCTCAATTAGTTTGAGGTCGGGGATTGTTGAGGCCAGGTCATCTGATGCAGGCCTCCATCATTCTCCGTTTTGGTAAAGCCCAAACCAGATGGGATGGCGTATCACTGCAGAATGCTGTTCTAGCCATGTTGGTTAAGAGTGGCTTGAATTCTAAATAAATCACAGACAGTGTCACCAGCAAAGCACCCCCACACCATAATTCCTCYTCCATGCTTTACGGTGGGAAATACACATGCGGAGATCATCCGTTTACCCACACCGTGTTTCACAAAGACACTGTGGCTGGAACCAAACATTTCCAATTTGGACTCCAGACCAAAGGACAGATTTCCACCGGTCTAATGTCCATTGCTCATGTTTCTTTGCCCAAGCAAGTCTCTTCTTATTATTGGTGTCCTTTAGTAGTGGTTTCCTTGCAGCAATTCAACCATGAAGGCCTGATTCACCAGTCTCCTCTGAACAGTTGATGTTGAGATGTATCTGTTACTTGAACTTTGTGAAGCATTTATTTATTTCTGAGGCTGGTAACTCTAATGAACTTATCCTCTGCAGCAGAGGTAACTCTGGTTCTTCCTTTCCTGTGGCGGTCCTCATGAGAGCCAGTTTCATCATAGCGCTTGATGGTTTTTGCGACTGCACTTTTTTGCTTACTGCATGATTCCATWTGTCTTATTTCATAGTTCTGATGTCTTCACTATTATTCTACAATGTAGAAAATAGTCAAACTAAAGAAAAACCCTTGAATGAGTAGGTGTTCTAAAACTTTTGACCAGTAGTGTATGTGTGTGAGTATGAGAGTGAATGCAAATGGTGCTGTGTGTTTGTGTCAGAGAAAGAGTCAGAGAGTCAGAGAGAGAGAGAGAGAGAAAGAGAGAGAGAGCGAGAGAGAGAGAGTACCTACAGTATGTACTTGTGTGTTTGGATGTGAGTGTGTGTATGTAGTTTGCAGAAGTGTGAGGGACATGAGTGGATCACTCTGCCATGAAGGAGCCCATCGATCAGCGTGTCAGTGCTAGGGGAAAAGGTTCAACTGAGGGGCGCGCCCCTTTGCTCAGCAGAACGCCCTGGTCTTATCAGGATTAGAAAGTGTAAGAAAGGGCAGACGATTCCCAGGACAGACTCTGACCTTCAGTAATCTAACAACCTGCGTTTCCACTTATAATTAACATGAAGGGAAAAAACCCCACAAGGGCCCGGTCCTCTAAGAAAGAAAGTGCAAGCTGAATATAGAGTACACAACAGACACCGGCACCTCAGTTCTATCTAATGTTCCAGAGACCTACAGTACACATTACAGAGAGCTGCTGAGTATCAATCCCAAAGCACCTTTCTTTAGTTCCACAGGAGTGAACTAAGCACTAAACTGGAAATAGAGTTCAGAACAGAGTTCAAACCTCAACTCAGGTGTTTTAAATACTGAGTGTATAAAACATTAAGAACCTTCCTAATATTGAGTTGCACTCCCTTTTTTKCCCTCAGAACAGCCTCAATTCGTCAGGGCATGGACTCTACAAGGTGTCAAAAGTGTTCTACAGGGATGCTGGCCCATGTTGACTCCAATGTTTCCCACAGTTGTGTCAAGTTGGCTGAATGTCCTTTGGGTGGTGCACCGTTCTTTATACACATGGGAAACTGTTAAGAGTGAAAAACCCAGCATCGTTGCAGTTCTTGACACAAACCGGTATGCCTGGCACCTACTACCATACCTCATTCAAAGATACTTAAATCTTTTGTCCCATTCACCCTCAATGGCACACATACACAATCCATGTCTCAATTGTCTCAAGGCTTAAAAATCCTTCTTTAATCGTCTCCTCCCCTTCATCTACACTGATTGAAGTGGATTTAACAAGTGACATAAATAAGGGATCATTGGATTCACCTGGTCAATCTATGTCATGGAAAGAGTGGGTGTTCTTAATGTTTTGTCCACCCAGTGTAGCGCTAGGATCTCTGTGGAATTTCATCCCATTCTTGACTCTGAAAAGGTTGTATGTTGTGTGCTTCAGGGTGAAGACTGCACAGCCCATACTACTGTATAAAGTGTGTAATACAGATGTTAGAAGCAGGTTGGAGATTGGGACTCACTGCGTCTTGGCTGAGCTGGACAATGAGCTGTTTGACGGCGTGGAGGGTGGGGTGGATCCAGGGGGACGGCTCCTGCCAGTGACGGTTCAGGTCAAAACCCATAAGAGAGCACCTGGAAATGACCATACACACATGAGTTGAATATTTTCAGATACCTACAACACTAATTCATTCAATCAGCAATCAATTTTTTCTTTCAGATTTTCACTAAACAGTAAATTAGCTTTAACTACCTGATTGTTCTACAAGAATCAATCTGCACATACACTACATGGCCAGAAGTATATGGACACCCCTTCAAATGAGTGGATTTGGCTATTTCAGCCACACCCATTGCTGACAGGTAGATAAAATCCAGCACATAGCCATGCAATCTCCATAGACAAACATAGGCAGTAGAATTGCCCGTACTGAAGTGCTCTGAGACTTTCAACATGGCACCGTCATAGGATGCCACCTTTCCAACAAGTCAGTTTGTAATATTTCTGCCCTGCTAGAGCTGGAAGCGACGTCAGCACAATAACTGTTTGTCGGGAGCTTCGTGAAATGGGTTTCCATGACCGAGCAACAGCACACAAGCCTAAGATCACCATGCGCARTGCCAAGCGTCGGCTGGAGCGATGTAAAGCTCGCCGCCATTGGACTCTGGAACAGTGGGAACGCGTTCTCTGGAGTGATGAATCGCGCTTCACCATCTGGCAATCCAGATGGACTAATTTCGGTTTGGCGGATGCCATGAGAACGCTACCTGTACCAATGCATAGTGCCAATTGTAAAGTTTGGTGGAGGAGGAATAAGGGTCTGGGGCTGTTTTTCATGGTTCGTGCTGGGCCCCTTAGTTTCAGTGAAGGGAAATCGTAACGATACAGCATACAATTACATTCTAGACGATTCTGYGCTTCCAACTTCGTGGCAACAGTTTGGGGAAGGCCCTTTCCTGTTTCAGCATGACAATGCCCCCATACACAAAGCGAGGTCCATACAGAAATAGTTTGTCAAGATCGATGTGGAAGACCTTACATTAGGGCTTCAGAGTGGGACAGTGGTCTAAGGCACTGGTTCGATTCCAGGCTGTATCACATCTGGTCATGATTGGGAGTCCCATAAGGCGGAGCACAATTGGCCCAGCGTCATCCGGGTTTGGTCGGGGTAGGCTGTCTCTCTGTCACATGCGAAGGGTATTTTAAACTAGATCTACATGCAGTTGTTACAACAACAAGAAAATAGCTTCAAGTGTTTTGTCCAAATACTGGTGGATTCTACTAATAAAATAATGGATGACCTAACCAGAGAGGTCCAGGACCTGAAGAACAGTTTGCAGTTCTCCCAGGGTCAGCTCGATGAGTTGAAACAGGAGAACGGCAAGATGACAGCAATCTGTAAGTCATTGAGAGAGGACATCAGTTCTGTGTGTGAATCCATGCTAACAATGATAGATAAATCAGTCTCGAGGGRCAATCAAGGCGRAACAACATGGTTGTGGACGGAATTGCAGAATCTGCACATGAGACCTGGATGGATTCTGAGGACAAAGTGAGGGAAATGATCTCTGAGAAATTGAAGATGGACCACAGGACGATTGAGGTGGAGTGTGCCCACAGGACTGGTAAAACTACCACCGGCACAGGTGATAGGCCCAGGCCGATAGTGGTCAAGTTCCTGAGGTTCAAGGACAAGGTAGCTGTTCTGGAAAGAGCCAAGAACTTGAGAGGAACGTATATCTTCCTTAACCAGGACTATCCTGAAGCTGTGCGCCAGAAGAGGAAAGAACTGATCCCAGCCATGAAAGCTGCCAGAGTGCGTGGGGACATTGATTACATCCGCTATGACAGGCTCACTGTCCACCCTCCCTCCCAGAAGCCTGGAAGGGATGACAGAGCAAGCCTATGGTGTTTGTAGCTTTCAACCCGCGCATCACACACACACACACACACACACACACACACACACACACACACACACACACACACACACACACACCACAATTGATTAATGGACTGCTGAATGTATATATTTTTCTCTTGCTTTGTTGGCTCTTTTCAGTGTTCAGTCTATCTCTGATAAGCTACCCGGGAAGGGCTGAAAATAGGCCATATTAATATATGTAGCCTTAGAAATAAGGTTCATGAAATCAATACTTGCTAACATCAGATAACATTCATATATTAGCCATTTCTGAGACTCACTTAGATAATTTATTTAATGATACATCAGTAGCAATACAAGGATATAACATCTATAGAAGAGACAGAAATGCTTATGGGGGGGTGTTGCTGTATATATTCAGAACCATATCCCTGTAATGCTTAGAGAAGATCTTATGTCAAGTGTTATTGAAGTGTTGTGGTTGCAGGTTCACTTGGCACTCTAAAGCCTTTTCTTTTGGGGTGTTGCTATAGACCATCCACGTGCTACACAGTCAGTATCTAAATACTATGTGTGAAATTCTTGATAGTGTATGTGATGTAAAACAGAGAGGTCTACTTTCTTTGGACCTGAATATTGATGGGTTTTCTCAAGCTATCCGCTCAAGAGGAAGCTTCTTGCTGTAACCAGTGCCTGTAATCTGGTTCAGGTTATTAATCAACCTACAAGGTGTTTACAAACACTACAGGAACAAGATCATCCACATGTATCGATCATAGTTTACTATGATGCTAGAACTTTGTTCAAAGCTGTATCCGCCCCATTGGATGCAGTGATCAAGTATAGTGGCTATTCAGGAAGGCCAAAGTTCCAACAGCTGGGCTAAAATAGCATATAAGAGATCATACAAAGATTTGCTGTGGACTCTTATGTGGATGATGTTAAAATATTTGTTGGTCTGATGTGATTAATGAGGAGCATACAGATGCTGCACTTGATGAATTTATGAAATTGCTTCTTCCAATTATTGATAAACCATGCACTTGTTAAGAAACTGACTGCTAGAACTGTTAAGGCTCATGGATTGATGAGGAATTGAAAAACTGTATGGTTGAAAGAGATGAGGCAAAAGGAGTGGCTATAAGTTGGGCTTGCCGCACATCTGACTGGCCTCTCTCCACTGGATTTCTTGCCTTAAACCTATTACAGGGGCTTGAGTCACTGGCTTACTGGTGCTCTTTCATGCCGTCCCTGTGCGTCACTTGAGTGGGTGTAGTTACTGACGTGATCTTCCTGTTCTGGGTTGGCGCCCCCCTATGGTTTGTGTGTGGTGGAGATCTTTGTGGGCTATACTCGGCTTGTCTCAGGATGGTAAGTTGGTGGTTGAGGATATCCCTCTAGTGGTGTGGGGGCTGTGCTTTGGCAAAAGTGGGTGGGGTTATATCCTTCTGTTTGGCCTGTCGGGGGTATCATCGGATGGGGCCACAGTGTCTCCTGACGCCTCCTGTCTCAGCCTCCAGTATTTATGCTGGCAGTAGTTTAATGTGGTCGGGGGGCTAGGGTCAGTTGGTTATATCTGGAGTACTTCTCCTGTCTTATCCGGTGTCCTTGTGAATTAAGTATGCTCTCTCTAATTCTCTCCTTCTCTCTCTCTTTCTTTTCTCTCTCGGAGGCCTGAGCCTAGGACCATGCGGTAGGGACTACCGGGCATGATGACTCCTTGCTGTCCCCAGTCCACCTAGCCTTGCTGCTGTTCCAGTTTCAACTGTTCTGCCTGCGGCTATGGACCCTGACCTGTCCACGCGGACGTGCTACCTGTCCCAGACCTGCTTTTTTCAACTCTCTAGAGACCGCAGGAGCGGTAGAGGATACTCTTAAATGTCGGGCTATGAAAAGCCAACTGACATTTACTCCTGATTATTATTTGACCATGCTGGTCATTTATGAACATTTGAACATCTTGGCCATGTTCTGTTATAATCTCCACCCAGCACAGCCAGAAGAGGACTGGCCACCCCTCATAGCCTGGTTCCTCTCTAGGTTTCTTCCTAGGTTTTGGCCTTTATAGGGAGTTTTTCCTAGCCGCCGTGCTTCTACACCTGCATTGCTTGCCGTTTGGGGTTTTAGGCTGGGTTTCTGTACAGCACTTCGAGATATTAGCTGATGTACGAAGGGCTATATAAATAAACTTGATTTGATTTGACTTGATTTGCTTACTTACTGCAAATTGAGAAATTATGTGACTAAACTCAATAAAAAGAAGAATACATTTTATTATGAAGCCAAGATCAATTAAATCACTTTTTGAGGACTTTAAAGGAAATTATAGGCAGAAAGACAAATTCATCTCCATCTTTTATCGAATCAGATGGCTTATTCATCACAAAACCATTTGATATGGCCAATTATATGAATGATTATTTAATTGGCAAAGTGGGATAACTTAGGCAGGAAATGCCAACAACGAACAGTGAACAATTGTATTCATGCATAAAAAAACAAATGATGAAAGAAAAGCATTGCAAGTTTGAATTTTGTAAAGTTAGTGTGGGAGAGGTGGAAAAATTATTGTTATCGATAAATAATGATAAACCTCCTGGCATTGACAACTTAGATGGAAAGCTACTGAGGATGGTAGCTGACTCTATAGCCACCGCTATCTGTCATATTTTTAATCTGAGCCTAGAGGAAAGTCTTTGTCTTCAGGCCTGGAGGGAAGCCAAAGTAATTCCGCTACCCGAGAGTGGTAAAGAGGCCTTTACTGATTCTAACAGCAGACCTATAAGCTTGCTGCCAGTTCTTAGCAAACTGTTGGAAAAAAATGTGTTTGACCAAATACAATGCGATTTCTCTGTAAACAAGATAACAACAGACTTTAAGCATGCTTATAGAGAAGGGCACTCAACATGTACTGCACTGACACAAATGACTGATGATTGGTTGAAATAAATTGATAATAAGAAGATTGTGGGAGATGTACTGTTAGATTTCAGTGCAGCCTTTGCTATCATTGACCATAACCTGTTTTTGAAAAAACGGATGTGCTATGGCTTTTCAACCTCTGCCATATCGTGGATTTAGATCTATCTATCTATCTATCTATCTATCTATCTATCTATCTATCTAATAGAACAAAGGGTTTTCTTTAATGGAAGCTTCTCTAATGTCAAACATATAAAGTGTGGTGTACCTCAGGGCAGCTCTTTAGGCCCTCTACTCTTTTCTATTTTTACCAATGACCTGCCACTGGCATTAAACAAAGCATGTGTGTCCATGTATGCTGATGATTCAACCATATACGCATCAGCAACCACAGCTAATGAAGTCACTGAAACCCTTAACAAAGAGTTGCAGTCTGTTTTGGAATGGGTGGCCAGTAATAAACTGGTCCTGAGCATCTCTAAAACTAGGAGCATTGTATTTGTTACAAATCATTCCTTAAGTGCTAGACCTCAGTGGAATCTGGTAATGAATGGTGTGTTTGTTGAACAAGTTGAGGAGACTAAATTACTTGGCGTTGCCTTAGATTGTAAACTGTCATGGTCAAAACATATAGATTCAGTGGTTGCAAAGATGGGGAGAGGTCTAGCCGTAATAAAGAGAAGCTCTGCATTTTTGACACCACACTCCAAAAAGCAAGTTCTGCAGGCTCTAGTTTGTATAAACTTGATTATTGTCCAGWCATGTGGTCCAGTGCTGCAAGGAAAGACCTAGTTAAACTGCAGCTGACCCAGAACAGAGTGGCACGTTTTGCTCTTAATTGTAATCAGAGGGCTGATATAAATACTATGCACACAAACATATACAGTTGGCATTGCTGTTATGATTTTAGTTGTCCTTGATGTCCTTTGTTTAAAATGTATTATTTTGTTTTATTATTTCTTTTTTGCATTGTTGTTTGCTGTTTTCTTCTGTCTTTCCTTTTTTCTCTTTAGTTCATTCTCTTGGTTGTTGGTGCATTGGGGGTCTGGAATGGAATGGAATTAATTGAAATTTTTATTTAAAAATGTTCTTCTTGGGGGGGACTGTGGGAGGGGTCTCAAATGGTTGAGGGACAGCTATTGGGGAACTATGGGGGGGATCTTGGAGGGTTCAGGTTCATGTTTTTTGGCCTGGTGGTAGATTTGTCAACGTGCCCTTGAGCAGGGCATTGACCCGAGATGCTTCTGTGTGTCGCTCTGAATGGGAATCTGTTGGATGACTGGTATGATGTAGTTGGTGAGCGGCTTCACTGCAAGTACTGTATATTGTATGTTTCAGATATTCAATAAATTTCTTTAAAAAAAAWTAAAAAATACTATGCATGCCAGTCTCTCTTGGCTAAGAGTTGAGGAGCGACTGACTGCATCACTTCTTCTTTTTATAAGAAACATTAATGTGTTGAAAATCCCAAATTGTTTGCATAGTCAACTTACACACAGCTCTGACACACACACTTATTCCACCAGACATGCCACCAGGGGTCTTTTCACAGTCCCCAGAACAAATTCAAGAAAGCGTACAGTATTATATAGAGTCCTTATTGCATGGAACTTCCTTCCATCTCATATTGCTCAAATAAACAGAAAACCTGGTTTCAAAATACAGATAAATCAACACCTTGCGGCACAAYGCCTCTCCTCTATTTGACCTAGATAGTTTGTGTGTATRCATTGATATGTAGGCTACGTGTGCCTTTTTAAAAARTGTATGTTGTTCTGTCCTTGAGCTGTTCTTGTCTATTGATCTGTATTATGCCATTCTGTATTATGTTTCATGTTATGTGTGGACCCCAGGAAGAGTAGCTGCTTCTTTTGCAACAGCTAATGAGGATCCTAATAAAATACCAATACCAAAAAAACCACCTTTGGGATGAATTGGAACGCCGACTGAGCCAAGCCTAATCGCCCAACATCAGTGCCTGACCTCACTGATGCTCTTGTGGCTGAATGGAAGCAAGTCCCCACAGCAATGTTCCAACATCTAGTGGAAAGCCTTCCCAGGAGAGTGGAGGCTGTTATAGCAGCAAAGGGGAAACCAACTCCATTTAATTTTTTTGCCCATGATTTTGGAAGAGATGTTCGACAGCAGTTGTCCACATACCTTTGGCCATGTAGTGGAGCTAATTATTGGACTCCAATCAAAGAGCAGCTAATGCCAGGACCTCTAGTCAGAGGAAGAAAGGACTCTGGGATATTCAGCTGCTGCTGCTCAGTATCCATGTCTTTCAAGGGGGCCTGTGTCTGTGTGTCAATGTCACTGTGCATGCCTGAGATAGTAATCTGTGGTCAGCAGCGATTGATTCTGTTCCCTGCACGCATCTGTTCGATCCCCCTCCAGATGCTGTGCTGAGCCCACAGAAAGGCCAATTAGGCCTCACTGGTAGGGGCAGAAAGAGACGCTCTAATTGACATCATATTAATATGGAGCCAATAATAATAATAATACATGGGACTTATACAGTGCTTTCAAGAACCCAAAGTCGCTTTACAATTGTAGAAATGAAAACAAAAGCAAAAAAACAGGAGTCAAAACAAAATTTCAAACTAAACAAAAACATGAATAAAGAGAGGGGTGGGCTGAAAGAAGAGAAAGAGTGTGATGTATCAGTGTATGGGGAGGGGAGGGCTCGGTATCTGGATACGAACCCAGTTCAGTACGGTGAAGAGAGGAGTGTCTTAGTAGTGTATTTCTTTGCTTGTATGTGTGTGTGTGTGGGGGGGGGGGGGGGGTCTTGTAATCATTGCATTGGGAGACAGGAAGCCAGTGGAGTTCACGGATGACAGGTGTGATGTGGTGCCTGGACGTAGTGTGGGTGAGGAGTCATCTTCTATTTCTCCCTCTGCCTMCAAAGCGCCATCCCTGGAATATGAWCTGCTGGCGTTCCTATTCTGCTGTCTCTTCTCCTCCGTTGACAGTTCAACTCAATGTAATTGATGCAGTAGTCCAGGCTGTTGCAGGTACTCTAAATCAAATCACCTCTTATTCCCCACTGCTAGTTCTCAATCCAATCATGCGCGCAAAGACACACATACACACACACCATTCAGCCAGGCCGACCGCATTATTTTCCAGAGTTGATGAAAACAGCCTTTAAAACGGAACGATTAGCAACAAGATGTGTCTAACCTCATCATTGCCAGAGAGCACACTTGATCTACAATTGATAAACTCAGCGCAGTGGGGGGGAGCGGCCACTAGATGGCAGCCACAAACACATGTTCAGTGGAAGCACTATCATCTCAGTGCATTTGTATTCCTCAAGTCCACCCCATTAAGTAAAAGGCAATTATGGAGAGGGAGGTGGAAACGATGCCCATGGAGCCTGTGTCTCAACGCTAAACAAAGGATGGAGTGTATGGCCTCAGAAAACACACACAACTCAGCATAGGAGACACAGTACTGCAAGAGCATACATTTGGCACAGGCAAGATATATCTTACGCAAGAATAGAGACAGAAAGATGTGTGTGTGTGTGTGTGTGTGTCTTTGCGCGCATGATTGGATTGAGAACTAGCAGTGGGGAATAAGAGGTGATTTGATTTAGAGTACCTGCAACAGCCTGGACTACTGCAGCAATTACATTGAGTTGAACTGTCAACGGAGGAGAAAAGAGACAGCAGAATAGGAACGCCAGCAGTTCATATTCCAGGGATGGCGCTTTGGAGGCAGAGGGAGAAATAGAAGATGAGGGCCGGCAGCCCAGCCTGCTATTCCCACACTAGCATCTAGCGGCCCATAAATCATCTGGTAGGGGACCTCCACAGTGGGCGTTACCAAACACATCATCACAGCATCTCTCTTTAGCACTAGCAATGTGCTGCAGTCTAGTCAGAAATCTCTAGCGGAATCCATCAAAAGTACAACTTTTCAGTAGACCTCAAGCAACAGGATGGAAATTATTACAACTGAACTGCTCTTTTTGTCTATGAAGAAAGGGGAATTTTATATATTGATGGTTGACCTTACCTGTAGTTGCCTAAGTAGACCCCGTCAGGGTTGAGCATGGGTACAATCTTAAAGATCACATGGTCACGCAGGATTACGGCTACAGGGTGCTGGCTGACCAGGAAGTCAATCACTCCTAAAGCAACACAAAGGACACTGTCAGGGTTATTAAGCCCTCCAGATTCACTCTACTGTATGGCTGGAGAGAATCACGCTCAAAGCTATTCTATTTCATTCACACAAATATGCACACACATCCTCACACACACTCCCAGTAAAATTGACTTGAAAAGAAAACCCAAGGCCCCAGTTAATTGAGTTTTGAGAAACAAAAAGAGAAGGACAAAAGGGGAGCATTATAAAAATCAGAGGGGAAACCTGAGACATCCCTCCAAAATCGATACAAATTGAATAGAGCTGACAGTGGGATAAAAACAGACAGCGCAGAGGACCTGATTAGCCCACAGGGCCTCAAACACTGAGTGAGGGAGATAACGCTATCTGCTACAGATGAGACACAGAGACAGCCAACGAGAGAGAGAGGGAGATTGAAAAAGAGAGCGAGACAGAGAGAGATAGCATTGAGACATGTAAACAGTGCCGGCCACAGAAAAGCCCTCCACAGCCCTGGACTGAAGCAGGATAATTGACAGGTAAATAAGAAGCAGAGAGGGCCGACAACCAGCACTGTGTACCCCTCCCTGCCTCCCTCCCTCCCTCCCTCCTACTCCAGCCGCCCGCCCCACTCTGTCCTGCTCGTTACCACTAATGGAGGCATAACAAGCTCTCTAATTGAGTCAATGTGGCAGGCAGGAGGAGAGAAGGAGCGTGGGATACAGGTACAGGCCACAGAGTGTGCCGTCTAATTGCTCGGACTTCCTGAAATGATTTCATGCACATCTGCGTGTCGGAGCAGGGGTTGGTCCTAAGTGGAGCTCAAAGTCACATTGAGCTAAGTGCACTGTCTGCTCTCAGAGTTATGTGGTGACCAAACACTACGACACCAACTGGGAGTTTTTCCACTTTCTTACACTCGATTTTCAACAATGGGAAAGTAAAGAAGACCCAAGACAAGACATCTTATTAACTGTAACTCACTCTTTCTGCACTTCAGATGTCCTTTATGTTGAGGAGAGAAACCCTCCAGGAGTTCAGTTATTTGTCAATGAAACAAGTATTTCTCACCTGAAGAGCCTATCTTAATGAAAGCCTGAAAAATGGCAGACACGTTAAGGGAGGTATGAGTGGAAGCCAAGGCTCTTTTTGAATCATCTGCTTCTTTTTCCACTTATTTCCCTGTAATTCTATGAGAACTTGATAAACTGCTTGCGAGATGCTCCACCTGGGCTGTGTGTGTGTGTGTGTGTGTGTGTGTCTTTGTGATGTGTGTGTGTGCGCATGCGCATGCGCATGCAAATGCTTATTAGGGAGGTGTATAGAGCAGAGAGAGACCTACCTTTACAGATGCATGGAGACAGAGACCTACCTTGCCAGACGGGTGGAGACAGAGACCTACCTTKACAGATGCATGGAGACAGAGACCTACCTACAGCACGGTGGACATGAAACCTCCTAACAATGATAATAAGAGCACCCTTACCAATGGGTGTAATACAGAACCTAACGTTACAATGGTGAGACACAGACCTACCTTACAATGGTGAGATAGATGGCCGACCTTGACAAATGGTGGAGACAGAGACCTACCTTACAGATTGCTGGAGATAAGATACCGACCTTGACAGATGGGTGGAGACAGAACATACCTGACCAGAGGTGGAGACAGACCTACCTTGAACAGATGGAGTAGGAGAGAGACGCGACCTTGAGCATGAATGGGTGAGAGACAGAGACCTACACTCTACAGAATGACCGGGTGAGAGCAGAGATACCATTCAATGACAGAAGGGTGAAGAACAGAGCATACCTTGAACAGATGTGGTGAGACCGCCTGATCGATGGGTGAGAACCAGAACCACGCTGACAGAGAGGAGACAGAGAAGTACAGATCATTTAAACGATGCCACTTTCGGGTGGACGATAGAGACATACGCATTGCCAAATGGTGGAGAAGGACATACCTCCAGATGGGTGGAGACAGAGACAATATAATGACAGGACGGGTGAAGACAGAAGACATCACCGTTGCCAAATGGTGGGAGACAGAGACATACGCTTCGACACGATGAAGGATGCAGGCGACTCCCCAGGGTCAATACGGCGCTGTCGAGAACAAACAAGCTTCTTCTGTTCTCTGATTCTGTTGAGCTGGAGATGACACACACACACACAACACACACAACACACACACACACACCACACACACACACACACACACACACATCACACACACACACCACACAACACACACACACACACACACACACCACACCACACCAACACACCACACCCGTTAGATGAGAAATGGTCAGACACTGGGGCCCTGCTGTCAGGATTAATGGTTCACTAAACACACTTCACAGGTATGGCGTGTTTAAATACATTCAGGTTCAATTCATGACAAACATTCATGACTACTGCACGCTGGTGTAATAAGGAACATACAGTATCTTGCAGCTTGGGATTGAAATCATCATTCTATTTAACATTGTTAAAAAGAACATTGTAACCCATGGAAATGATGTGACATTGTTGCTATAGTGAGGACTCCTCTAACCCATTTGTCCAAGGAAAGGGCCTCTTTTAATGCTGCAAATTAAATTCCATGTACGGTTTTCCCACCTAAAGATCGCTATAATGACCTCCAGATCCATTTAGTATTCTTTGAGTATGTTTTCACAATCTACATGATGTCCATGATAGACTGCCCAGCTTAATGCACCATAAATCAAATCTGCCTGCTATTTTCTCTCTGTGAAAGTACCAGGCTACAGGGGAAATGAGGAAGAATTGCATTCAGGCTAATAAAATCGGCTGGATGAATACCGGTGCTGCTGGACAAAAAGCTGTTAACATGCTGATCTGCCTCCACCTGCTGCGAGTCACGCTCATACCTATTCCTGCCTCCTCTGTTCTGGGTGGCGGACGGCGGTACGGGGCTCTGACGCCGCAGCAGCCTTTGTTCATGTAGCACAATGTTCCCTCGTTATCAACTACATGATGGGATTTCCAAACACCAGGCTCTGCCTCTCATTTCCAAAGAGAGCAGGCAGGTTTCATTACCATCAACATGGTTACCTGCTGAATGGAGCGCTGGTATTCACCAGACAAAGCAGCACACAGAAACACAACCACACAGAAACAGTCCGCCTATATCCCTGAATCTGTTCTGCATCCACAATGGCCCCCTCTACCTCACTACATATAGTTACACACCATACATTACCACATACAGGCCAAACCTTCCTTCGCTTTGTCTCTTATTCAATATGGATGACTACATTCCATATAGCAGGGATCATATTCAACTATATGAAAAATGGATATATCTCTGGGCATGTGGCCCAGTGGTCACAAAGAGGAAGGTGTGCGTTTGCATCTTCAGAGAGTCCAGTGGATGAATAAGTGATAGAGAGACGCCAAGCACAATGGAGGAGAGGATGGATTGACACCTTGGCTGGTGAGGAGGGGGTATCACTGGTGCCCAGGACAACCCACAAATACTTCCCCCTCACTCTCAGCCCGCGCATGAATGAATCATTAAATAAGCGCATGGATTATTCAGCACGCTCTTTGAATAATATATACATTTATCACGGTCTGTAAAAACAAGCATGAATAGAGCTAATAAACTCAGCAAAAAAAAGAAACGTCCCTTTTTCAGGACCCTGTCTTTCAAAGATAATTCGTAAAAATCCAAATAACTAATAAGGTAATAATAATAAGGTTTTAAACACTGTTTCCCATGTTTGTACAATGAACCATAAACAACTAATGGAACATGCACCTGTGAAACGGTCGTTAAGACACTAACATCTTACAGACGGTAGGCAATTAAGGTCACAGTTATGAAAACTTAGGACACTAAAGAGGCCTTTCTACTGACTCTGAAAAATACCAAAACAAAGATGCCCAGGGTCCCTGCTCATCTGTGTGAATGTGCCTTAGGCATGCTGCAAGGAGGCATGAGGACTGCAGATGTGGCCAGGGCAATAAATTGCAATATCCGTACTGTGAGACGCCTGACAGCGCTACAGGGAGACAGGATGGACAGCTGATCATTCTCGCAGTGGCAGACCACGTGTAACAACACCTGCACAGGATCGGAACATCCGAACATCACACCTGCGGGACAGGTACAGGATGGCAACAACAACTGCCCGARTTACACCAGGAACGCACAATCCCTCCATCAGTGCTCAGACTGTCCGCAATAGGCTGAGAGAGGCTGGACTGAGGGCTGTAGCCTGTTTGTAAATGCAGGTTCCCACCAGACATCACCTGCGAACAACGTCGCCTATGCGCACAAACTCACCGTCGCTGGACCAGACAGGACTGGCAAAAAGTGCTCTTCACTGACGAGTTGCAGTTTTGTCTCACCAGGGGTGATGTCGGATTTGCGTTTATCGTTGAAGGAATTAGCGTTACACCGAGGTCTGTACTCTGGAGCGGGGATCGATTGGAGGTGGAGGGTCCGTCATGGTCTGGGGTGGTGTGTCACAGCATCATCGGACTGAGCTTGTTGTCATTGCAGGCGAATCTCAATGCTGTGCGTTACAGGGAAGACATCCTCCTCCCTTCATGTGGTACCCTTCCTGCAGGCTCATCCTGACATGACCCTCCAGCATGACAATGCCACCAGCCATACTGCTCGTTCTGTGTGTGATTTCCTGCAAGACAGGAATGTCAATGATCTGCCATGGCCAGCGAAGAGCCCGGACCTCAATCCCATTGAGCACGTCTGGGACCTGTTGGATCGGAGGGTGAGGGCTAGGGCCATTCCCCCCAGAAATGTCCGGGAACTTGCAGGTGCCTTGGTGGAAGAGTGGGGTAACATCCCACAACAAGAACTGGCAAATCTGGTGCAGTCCATGAGGAGGAGATGAACTGCAGTACTTAATGCAGCTGGTGGCCACACCAGATACTGACTGTTACCTTTGATTTTGACCCCCCTTTGTTCAGGGACACATTTTTCAATTTCTGTTAGTCACAATGTCTGTGGAACTTGTTCAGTTTATGTCTCAGTTGTTTAATCTTGTTTTGTTCATCAACATATTTACACATGTTAAGTTTGCTGAAAATAAACTCGGTTGACAGTGAGAGGACGTTTTTTGTTGTTGCTGAGTTCACTTTACGGCTCTTAATTTGGTGGGGGGTGGGGGGGTAAAAGGGGACTGTGGCTAATGTTGTGAGGGTTGTGAGATGGTGGGTGCGAATTGGAATTTTTTGCATATCGCAACTCCCCCTGAGACACCYTCGGAGAGTGTGGTCATAGCTAGGGTCTGCCATTATCAACGGTCTACCCTGGATTAATTAGGGTTAAGTGCCTTGCTCAAGGGCACATCGACAGATTTTCCACCTTGTCGGTTCGACCTTTGTGTCACTCCCACATGAAGAAAATACTACAGTTTACTATAGAATACTTCAGTACTTACTATAGAATTCTACAGTAAACTGTAGYATACTGTATAATACTATACTTCACTCTGTAGTAAAGTTTGATAATGTACTATAGAATGCTTACTACAGTATTTAAATTATAGTTAACTGTAAATACTACAGTATACTTTAGTCTGACTTTAGTCCACAAAAACACTACAGTGAATACTATAGTATTTAAACCATAGTATAGTATAGTACTGTATTTTTTATGTGGGCTGGCCCAACGCTGGAGGGTTGTGAGATAGGCAGAAACTTCAGCTTGAGAGCAGGTATCACTGCCTGTGATAACAGACAGTTACTCTGCAGTTGATACCACAACTAATCACTGTGGTTTGGAAAGATGGTTCTCTTGAGATGATTCTAACCAATGCTAAGAGAAAACCAGGCCTGCCCACATGAAAAAAGACTACAGTTTACTATAGAATACTACAGTACTTAATATAGAATGATGTATTAAACTGTAGTATAATGTATAATACTATACTACACACTGTAGAATACTTTGATCACGTGTAGTACATACTATAACATGTTGTATTATACTGTAGAACACCATAGTAAATACTACAGTGTACTACAGACCATAAAAAAATAACATTAAATACTACAGTAATGTCCGTAAAAACACTCCAAAAACATTACAGTCCACAAACAAACTACAGTAATTACTATAGTATATAAAACAGTATATAATTTGCATATACCCTGCCCATTCCTCACCCCTGTATCCCAATTTGTGCCACCCATAAGTTAAAAACCTACATGCCAAGTATAGCCCATATATTGTGTTCCCTACAGATAATAGAAATGAGCAGAAGCTCTAAATTGTCCATTCAGACCTTAGTCCAACCTACCTACCTACCTTTCTACCGACCTACAGGTTATGGAAGATTTGCTCTGAGTATTTGGACCAGTAGGTTTCCTCAAGGACAAAGACCCCACTGCTATAGTATGTCAAAGATAATAAAACAAAAACACCATAGTAAATACTACAGTCATGTCTGCAAAAATACTACAGTAAATTTAACAGTATACTACAGTTTACAAACACATTACAGTAATTACTATAGTATATAATACCGTTTTTTCTTACTATAGTATTTATACTACAGTAAACCGTAAATACTACACTACAGTTATGTCTGCAAAACTACAATAAACATAACAGTGAATACTACAGTAAAGTCAACAAAAACGCTACAGTGAATACTATAGTATTTAACCAATGAATAGTATAGTATTTTTTTATGTGGATGTTTGGAGAACCCGACATGAGCCTATAACTGTGTTGTTTGCTGCAGTTGGTCCTCAGTGATTCTAAAGATACTCCATCTCAGAGTTTCTAAAGAATACTATTTGTCAGAGCCGAATACTATTGTGCCCAATGGAAGCAAACTGTACCAATGCACTTCAGCCAAGCTTGAATACTGCCAAATGATTTTCACAGAACGCAGCCATCGGAGGTCGACATTTCTCCACGCGTTTAGTGTTGCTAATGGCTGGAAGTGATTGTGTGTCTTATTGCTATGTACACAAACTTAATATCCTATTGATCCCCCCTGAGCTTCTGCTGAGCTGAGAAAATGCTAATTGGCAATTGGCTGCACACCCTTTCTCGTCTTTAATTCCAATTATGTTTCTGAGGGCCTTGAAAAACATGGATTTCTGGTATGTGTGTGTGTGTGNAGGTATGTTTTCACAATCTACATGATGTCCATGATAGACTGCCCAGCTTAATGCACCATAAATCAAATCTGCCTGCTATTTTCTCTCTGTGAAAGGACCATTAGGAAATTAGGAAGAATTGCATTCAGGCTAATAAAATCGTCTGGATGAATAGCGGTGCTGCTGGACAAAAAGCTCTTTTAAAATGCTGATCTGCCTCCACCTGCTGCGAGTCACGCTCATTTCTATTCCTGCCTGCTCTGTTCTGTTCTGCGTGGGGGACGGGGAAACAGGGGGCTCTGGCACAGCAGCAGCCTTTGTTCATGTAGCACAATGTTCCCCTCGTTATCAACTACATGATGGGCTGTCCAAACACCAGGCCCTGCCTCTCATATCCAAAGAGAGCAGGCAAGTTTCATTACCATCAACATGGTTACCTGCTGAATGGAGCGCTGGTATTCACCAGAAACACAGAAAAAGTCACCCTATATCCCTGGATCTGTTCTGCCTTCACAATGGACCCCTCTACCTCACTACGTAGTTACACACCATACTTTACCACATACAGGTCAAGCCTGTCTTCACTTGCTTTGTCTCTTATTCAATATAGAGGATTACATTCCATATAGCAGATTATATTTAACTAGATTATGATAATTGTATATATCCCAGTAGTCACAAAGAGGAATGCATGAGTTTTGAATCTTCAGGGCGTCCATTTGATCAATAAGTGATAGAGAGACGCCAAGCACAATGGAGAAGAGGATGGATTGACACCTTGGCCGGTATGGAGGAGGGGGTATCACTGGTAAACAAGTCAACCCACAAAAACGTCCCCCTCACTCTCAGCCCCGCACATGAATCATTAAACAAGCGCATGGATTATTCATCACACTCTTTGAATTATATATACATATATCACGGTCTGTAAAAACAAGCATGACCTAATACATTATAGCTCTTGCTTTGGTCTCCATAGGACAGCCCCAGACCTGGGGAGATTTGAGGGTTCCGGGGGTGATAAGAGGGGACTGTGGCTAATGTTGTGAGGGTTGTGAGATGCTGGAGGGCTGTGAGATGCTAGAGGGCTGTGCAACTTTAGCCTGAGAGCAGGTATCAGAGAGCCACTCAGTGATAACAGACGTTACTCTGCAGCTTGACCACAAATGATCACTATGTTTGGAAAGATGGTCTTAAGAAGTTTATAGCCACTGCTGAGAGGAAGCCCGACCTGTTAGCAGAACTCCACATGAGCCTTATTGTGTTGATCGCTACTGTTTGTCAGGGCCAAATAGTATTTTGCCCAATAGAAGAAAACTGTACCAATGCACTTCAGTAAAGCTTGAAAACTGGCAAATGATTGTCACAGAACACAGGTCAGGCAGCCATCGGAGGTCGACATTTCTCCACATGTTTAGTGTTGCTAATGGCTGGAAGTAATTGTGTGCCTTATTTCTATGTACACAAACTTAATATCCTATTGATCCCCCTGAGCTTCTCCTGAGCAGAGAAAATTCTAATTGGAAATGGGCTGCACACCTTTTCGTCTCTTTAATTCCAATTACGATTCTAAGGGCTTTGGAAAACATGGGTTGCTGGTGTGAGGAGGTGTGCGTAAACATAAAGTATTATTCTGTTTTTAAAGGAGAAGAAAAAAAGATAGTTCCCTCTTTTTCTCTCTTTGCCCTTCACAGAGACAAATGGCAATGCCATTCAGGAGTCTCGGCGGAACAGCCGGGGCGTTTCTTGTAAATGTGAGTGCTTGCGTTTCACCAGGCCCGGCGCTCACTTGGGTGTGAAATTCCATCAGTTATGAATTCCACCTTGGCCTCGACCCGACACGACATGGCTCCTGATGCAAAACAATGGAACAGTGCCCATATAGTGCCGTGGGCGAGCACAGGAGTGCTCCATTCAGAGAGGACTTACAGAGTAAACCTAGCATGCACACAAAGCCCCTCCACATTAAAACCAACCGTCTTGAAACAGACTCCAACAGCCACCACGCAACACAAATCCGTGTGGGGTTAGAAAATAATGCTCTGGTAGACATATATATTTTATTCTAATTTGCCCTTGCACTTCATCAGTGCAATTTCTACCAGGCTTGCAGCTTAGCGAAGATATACAGTTTATCTTAGTGCAGTGTATGGAGAGTGCATAGGGTCCCTGCTGCCTCCTCAGCCCAAGCACTCCCCTGCAGCTCCGTATGTCTGCCTCTGCCCAGCCGAGCGTTCAGCCAAACAGCACCACAGGTTCCAGCCCCCATGCGCACAACACAGCACACAGCTGCAGTGGCACAGCCTTGCCTGCAGGTGCCGCTAAAGATCAGCAGGGGGCTCTGTAATCACAACAAATCCAAATACACAGAAAGACACTAGTCTAGGGGGGAGTGAAAAAAAAACGTTTAACACAAGACAAATATGCTGTAGAGCAGGGAACATCAAAAAAATTCAGCCCCGGGACAATTCTTTCTTAAAAATTGAACATCATTACAAATAAATTGTAAATTGACCACAAGCCGAAACAGACATAATAATTGACTAAAACATAATAATTTCAAACCTTGCTTACATTTGTATACAATCACGTGTTTCTTTATTACGCGTGGGAATACTTGGGAACAGATTTCTTAAATTAAAATMACTTGGAGCTGATATCCTGGTGTATGTACTTTTTTTTGGGGGACCCTTATGTAGAGGCAAACTCAGTTTTTTGCTAACTTTATTTTGGGTAAGCATTGGAAAGACAGTCTGATACAGTTGAAGTGGGAAGTTTACCTACACTTAGTTTGGAATCATTAAAACTCGTTTTCAACCACTCCACAAATTTCTTGTTAACAAACTATAGTTTTGGCAAGTCGTTAGGACATCTACTTTGTGCATGACACAAGTAATTTTTCCAACAATTGTTTACAGACAGATTATTTCACTTATAATTCACTGTATTACAATTCCAATGGGTCAGAAGTTTACATACATTAAGTTGACTGTGCCTTTAAAAAGCTTGGAAAATTCCAGAAAATTATGTCAGGGCTTTAGAAGCTTCTGATAGGCTAATTGACATAATTTGAGTCAACTGGAGGTGTACCTCTTTAAAATGTATTTAACAAACCAATAAGAACAAATTCTTATTTTCAATGACAGCCTAGGAACAGTGGTTAACTGCCTTGTTCAGGGGTAGAACAAAAGATTTGTACCTTGTCAGCTCGGGGATTCGATCTTGCAACCTTTCGGTTACTAGTCCAACGCTCTAACCAGTAGGCTACCCTACCTGTGGATCTATTTCAAGACCTACCATCAAACTCAGTGCCTCTTTGCTTGACATCATGGGAAAATCAAAACAAATCAGCCAAGAACTCAGAAAAAAAATTGTAGACCTCCACAAGTCTGCTTCATCCTTGGGAGCAATTTCCAAATGCCTGAAGGTMCCACGTTCATCTGTACAAACAATAGTGCGCAAGTATAAACACCATGGGACCACGCAGCCGTCATACTGCTCAGGAAGGAGATGCGTTCTGTCTCCTAGAGAAGAATGTACTTTGGTGCGAAAAGTGCAAATCAATCCCAGAACAACAGCAAAGGACCTTGTGAATATGCTGGAGGAAACAGGTACAAAAGTATCTATATCCACAGTAAAACGAGTCCATATTGACATAACCTGAAAGGCCGCTCAGCAAGGAAGAAACCACTGCTCCAAAACCGCCATAAAAAAGCCAGACTACTGTTTGTAACTGCCCATGGGGACAAAGATCGTACTTTTTGGAGAAATGTCCTCTGGTCTGATGAAACAAAAATATAACTGTTCGGCCATAATGACCATCATTATGTTTGGAGGAGAAAGGGGAGGCTTGCAAGCCGAAGAACACCATCCCAAACGTGAAGCACGGGGGTGGCAGCATCATGTTGTGGGTGTGCTTTGCTGCAGGAGGGACTGATGCACTTCACAAAATAGATGGCATCATGAGGTAGGATATATTGAAGAATATATTGAAGCAACATCTCAAGACATTAGTCGGGAAGTTAAAGCTTGGTTGCAAATGGGTCTTCCATTCAAAGCATACTTCCAAAGTTGTGGCAAAATGGCTTAAGGACAACAAAGTCAAGGTATTGGAGTGGCCATCACAAAGCCCTGACCTCAATCCTATAGAAAATTTGTGGGCAGAACTGAAAAAGTGTGCGCGAGCAAGGAGGCATACAAACCTGACTCAGTTACACCAGCTCTGTCAGGAGGAATGGGCCAAAATTCAGCCAACTTATTGTGGGAAGCTTGTGGAAGGCTACCCGAAACGTTTGACCCAAGTTAAGCAATTTAAAGGCAATGCTACCAAATACCAATTGAGTGTATGTAAACTTCTGACCCACTGGGAATGTGATGAAAGAAATAAAAGCGGAAATAAATCATTCTCTCTACTACTATTCTGACATTAAACATTCTTAAAATAAAGTGGTGATCCTAACTGCCCTATGACACGGAATTCTTACTAGGATTAAATGTCAGGAATTGTGAAAAACTGAGTTTAAATGTATTTGGCTAAGGTGTATGTAAACTTCCGACTTCAACTGTACATGTGTATTTCATGTGTATTATCCAGGCTTATACACTGACATCTGCAACTACTGAAACACATTCTTAGAGACAGGATAAGGAATCAAAATAAAGCCACTACAGAGGACAAAGTCAATGTCAAACTACACTTGTCATAGTTAAACAGATACAGTCAGCCTTGAAAAACATACTTGTTTTAGTTAAAACCTGGTATTTTATCTTGGATAGCTAGTCTTTACCAATGCCCCCCCCCCACCTCCCTCCTTAGTGCTGTATAAGCAGAATGGAGGGGTGATAAGAGGTGAGCTTTGAGAATGTACCTTGCTGAGCAGGTCTACCTGTAATGAACCTCTTAACACTCCCATCATCACAGACCTCAATGGGCCTGTCACAGCACTGCAGATAAGGAGGGGACCTACATTAGGAAAGTCACGAGTCAGGGAGGATAATAAGTGAGTGTAAAAGAGAGAGAGTGCGTGTGTGTGTAGAAGAGAAAGGGAAGGAGGAAGGGAGGGAAATGTATGCCCACACCTTAGCATCAAACTGCTCTCTCAGCATATTCTTCACCTGAGAAAGTCACATACGCCACATGTCATTTTACGATCAGGTCTGATAAATATGTAAATTGTATCAAAGAAGAAAAGTGTCTTTGACAAACAACCTAAATGTTATGGAATTCGAAGGTCACTCCAATTGTGCAGTTCAGCTTTTTTTGCTACAGCCTCAAGCATTCTAATTCAAGTAGATAAGACTTGAAAGGCAGAGGAGGCCAGTGGGAAGAGCCATAGGAGGACAGGCTGCTCATTGTAATGGCTGGAACGCAATTTATTGAACGGAGTCAAACATGTGGATTCCATATGTTTGATCCATTTATTCCATTCCAGCCATTACAATGAGCTTGTCTTCCTATAGCTCCTCCCACAAGCCTCCTCCGTTGGAAAAGCTTCTGACATTATACAATTAACCGAGGTTGTTGTTTTCCTCAGGTGGATTCATGGGATGTCACATTCTGCATAGATGACAGCTTTTTTATTGGATACTACTGTCATCCATTCAGTATTCATGTACTTTATATATGTCTGTTACAGAGGTATTTTTTTTACAGGTGTTATTCTAGACACTTTGTGGAAAATATATTTTGAGTTGGAGTTTAACTATCTCATCAAGACAATGCCATGATGCATTTTCCTAACTTGGTCGTGTATTATTAAAGGCCCAGTGCAGTCAAAATTCTGTTATTTCTGTGATTTGTAGGTTAGTGTACAACAGCTGATGAAACTAACCCTGTAAAAGTGTGATTATTTTTTCAGTGTTATTTTCAGATAATTGCTGGTTGAAAATACAATCTACACAGGACCTTCTAATCAGTTTGCATGGGCGGGAGTTTCGGCTTGCCTGGTGACATCACCAGGCAGTAAATTGATTAATAGACCAATTACAGAGTTCCAAACGTCTTTTCCAATAACAATTAAAAAGCTTTTTTTTTCAATTTTAGTGGAAAACTATTAAAGTAAGTTACTTTGTTACCCAGAAATGATTTGATAATTATATATATTTTTTTTAAACAGCTGCACTGGACCTTTAACTCAAGTAATTAATGGTTAATGTAAAACACAGAGACCAATAAAACCAGTGAACAGGAGGATTAGCAGAAGGGTTGACTGAGTTCTATGGGACTGTGAGTGGGTGAGATGATGCCACAGTCACACTGCCCCTAGGTGGGCTCTGTGAGGAGAGACCAATGCTGCCTTCCACTCTGTTGTCCGAAGACTTCAATAACCCAGTGCAGCCCCCAGCCCCTACCAAATCCATACTCCCTCTGAACGCACTGAGCCTTTTACGCTGTAATAAATTAGCTTCACTTTCCTGAGGTGGAAACACGACATGCTCGCCAGTTTGCACGTCACATTCGGGGACATGCGGTAGCTATAATTGTCACTCATGTAAAATTTATACAGGGCCTTGGAATAAAATGCAGAGAGTTGTTCTACCCAGTCGACTGAGCCCGAACAACCATCAGAGCCCCCCTCTCTGCCCCCCTGCCACCCTCTGCTCCTCAAGGACACAGAGAGAGAGAGGAAGAGAGGGCTTTAAAAGCAATAGAGCTTCATGGCACTGTTTTCTTCCTTCAGAAAAGGTCGGGCCATGACAGGATATAAGACTGTGGGAGCACAAAGCCTCTGGTCTCTCTCATATTTATTCAGCTCATCTTATTTTGGAGAGGCATGTTGGTGCCACGGCCTCCTCATATACTCATTAAACCATCCGCTGTCCCTTCCCACTACAGGCCACACATATCCACTCCCGGATAGATACCCCTGCCCCCCACAACATCCCTACTGTCACAGACCGACAACAGAGCTGACAATCATAATCCACCCAACGCCAACTCCCTCTCTAACTGCTACAAAATGAAAATGCAAAGCAGATAGCCACCGCAGACTTATATCCATGATATTCTAGTACCAGGCAGAGGTAACAAAGGACAGTATGACTTGCAATGCTGACGTTGGTCGAAGGTGCGAATTGACCACAGAGGAAAGAGGACCCACAGGGGTCAAGTCACTATTCTGTCTGAAACACAGCTCCCCTGGCCATCACTATAGAGCTGATAAGAGGACAGCTGAAGTGGGCCATCAGTGGCGGAGACTTCGCGGACAGCCTGAAAAGAGGATTAGAATGGCAGGTGTGACACATATCAGAATCACGGCGAGAGGGAAACCCTGGAAAACATAGCATGTAAATATAACCCGGCCTCTCAAGTGGAGATGAAGCTTACAGGATAAAAGCACTGAGCGCTGTGTGATTACTGATTACAGATCTATTTGCTGCAATCAAGGCCCTTATGCCTTGTCCCTGTGATATAGAGAGATTTCTCCACTTCAAGGGCAAGAGTGATGACAATTGAGGTCATGGGGGATTGGAAGTGACAGCTCCATGGCAGGGGCTGAGGACTGAGGGTGGGGTGGGGACTTTCTCTTTAATGAGATGCTATCACAAATTTCCTGGCTCAAGGACTCCTAATTATGCAAATGGTGAGAGCCCAACCTGAGATATGGCCCCACAGCAATAATTGACCATGTAAGCCTGCAGTTCCTTTGTGTTCTTTTCCAACAGATCTGTGCAGGCGTTAGCCGAGGTCAGCTTAGCTAGGGCACCCCATAAGCTTCCTCTCTCATGTAAAACAATGGACTGTGTTTTCCCAGGCAAACAACCCACTCCATTTTATCATAACACCTTCAAAAGCAACTCCACATGTCTCTTAGAGCACCATATGGTTACAAATGTATAGAGAACTGTAGATATTTTGACACAGAGAACAGTAAGGACACTCTTACCATAAAGGAAGAGCATACGGGGTGGCAGGTAGCCCAGCGGTTAGAGAGGCGAGCCAGCAACCGGAGGGTTGTCAGTTTGAATCCTAGGTCCGATGGGAAAAATCTGTCGGGAAGTGAGTTGGCAACTGTAAGGTTGCTTGTAAATCCTTGCCGTTGTATGTTTTTGACCGCCACAAAAACATCAGCCCCTTGCAACTCTCCCCAAAAATTTGGGTGAAAGCAGAATTCCCATTTCGGCTGGACCTTGCGTGTAATTGACCAAAAAAGTGATCTTAATRTTAATAAGAAATAGAGACAGCTCTGTCAAGCGCAAAGCCCTTTTGCTGTATTGGATATATTGTGCAAACTCAGAAGAGAAGCCTGCTTTCCATTTAAAGGCATTAGTCATAGTCCCTTCCTCAAACTTTGACTTCTCTTCCCTTCAAAAATTTGGGAAGAAAGGTAGATAAAAACGAGTGATAACTGGTCTGTGCACTGCATGATGAGAATCAGAGGGAAGCAGTAATATACTTTTTTGAAGAATGTGCCACTGAACTTCAGGGCTGTCTTGCTTGAAATGACAAGTTACATATAACAAGAAATGAGGGAGACCCCGCCCACTGCGCTGCCCTAACCTTGTGTTTGTGTGTGGGGGGGCACACATTGCTGCTGTGGAAACTGGCCTGAAGCTATATGCCAGTGTACACACACAACAACCTCCCCAACACGTGAAACGGGAGAGGCTATTAGGACACTCCTGACCTGTAAAACAACTTACCAAAATCTAAAATGGACCCTTACCTTAACCAAACCCATAACCCTAACCTAATTTTAACCAATTCTGAAATGAAATACTGTTTTGCAGGCCAGGAGTTTCCGTATAACCTTTTCCAAGTGAAACACACCTGACGGAGAGTGGGCAATGTGAGAAACATGGAGGGGACTCTTGAAGAAATTTGGCTTGTCACCTAAAACCCTCACAAACTTTTACAGATGCACAATTGAGAGCATCCTGTTGGGCTGTATCACCACCTGGTACGGCAACTGCACCGCCCACAACCGCAAGGCTCTCCAGAGGGTGATGCGGTCTGCACAACGTATCACCGGTGGCAAACTACCTACCAAACTCCAGGACACCTACAGCACCCGATGTCACAAGAAGACCAAAAAGATCATCAAGGACAACCACCCGAGCCACTGCCTGTTCACCCTGCTACCATCCAGAAGGTGAGGTCAGTACAGGTGCATCGAAGCTGAGACCGAGAGACTGAAAAACAACTTCTATCTCAAGTCCATCAGACTGTTAAACAGCCATCACTAACACCGAGAGGATGCTGCCTACTATACATACAGACTTGAAATCACTGGCCACTTCAATAAATGGAACAGTAGTCACTTTAATAACGTTTTACATTTCTTGCATTACTCATCTCACATGTATATACTGTATTTTATACTATCTATTGCATCTTGCCTATGCCACTCTGTCATTGCTCATCCATATATTTATATGTATATATTCGTATTCCATTACTTAGATTTGTGTGTATTTGGAGAACAGAAATTTCAGGTTATAACATTCTGAGAACATTCTATAACTTACATTTAGCAGGAGTAATTAGGGTTAAGTGCCTTGGTCAAGGGCACATCGACAGATTTTTTTTTTCTCACCTAGTCGGCTTCGGGATTCGGACCAGTGACCTTTCGATTACTGTTCCAAGGCTACCTGCCACCCTATTAATGTTATGTTATGAATGTTATTAATGTTAAGGAAATGTAAATGTAATTTGGAAGCTTTTGAATAACTTTCTTAACTGAATGTTTCAATAAGACTTTTAATAACAATGCAAGCTTAGTTTGAGTTAACTGTTTTGAACTCCAAGCACAAATAGGATACTTATTTGTTTAGGTATCAATCATCAAACACATTTATTTTGTATTGTGATAAGGTGTCAATGAGATTCAAATCTATTATTTTCTGTTCTCTATCCATGGAATTTTTCCACTGCGCCACCAGGATGGAGCTAACATGGCAAAAAAATGTTTTACTCATACAAGCACTCATTAAGATCAGTTGTGGCCAATTAGTGGGCGCAGCCAACACACCTGAACACACTTAACAAGATAGATAGAGTTTTGTTGACGTTGAGAGTGGAATGTACATGTTTTGAGATAACATTCTTAGACCGTTCTCTGAACATTGCAAAAGTTTTCTTGTGGTTTTTATGGAAAGTTTTATTAATATTCTGAGAATGTTCTCAAAGTTATGTGCTAGCTGGGTCACTTCCAACAACAACACAGGAGCTTTTCACTGCTATTGTTCTTTATTCACAGTGATTGGATCCAGAGACAGACAACATCCGCTGCACTGTACATAAACCCAGCCCGTTTCTCTGAATCTAAACTTGAAAAAATCTAATAAAATCACATTTGATTTGTCACACACTTGAATATGGTGTCAGCAAAATTGATGATGGTGTTGGAGTTGTGAGTGGCCACGCAGCCATGGGTGAACAAAGAGTACAGGAGGGGACTTAGCATGCACCCTTGAGGGTCAGCGTGGCTGAGGTGTTGTTGCCTACCCACACCACTGGAGGCGGCCTGTCAGGAAGTCCAGGATCCAGTTGCAGAGGGAGGTGTTCAGTCCTAGAGTCCCGAGCTTGGTGATGAGCTTGGAGGGGACTATGGTGTTGAACGCTGAGCTGTAGTCTATGAACAGCATTCTCACATAGTTATTTCCCCTCTTGTCCAGGTGGGAGAGAGCAGTGTGAAGTGCAATTGAGATTGCATCATCTGTGAAATGCAGTAGGTCATTGTTGTTTTCTGTAGATGCCAATGGGGCCTTGAGATAGAGCTACATGTATTTTGACATTGTTGCTGTTCATGAGAGACCAGAGGTTATATTTGGCTGCACATGAACCAAACCCTTCTGAACCTTGGACTATAAACAAAGTGGAGAGAGAAAGGCTGGGGAGAGGAACTATATTATTAGTTCCTGTCCCCAGAGTTATAAATAATTTTTGAGAGCAACAAAGTCCAGACACTCAGCCCCGAACTGCATCCCGCTTTATTACTCTGTTACAGCTCTGAGGTTTAATTTCTCTCATCTTTTCTCCCACTGCGTAGTGAGATCACTGACACTCAATTTACAGCCTCGCTCGCTCTCTGTCAATCTCTATCTCATACTCTAAAAATATATCACGCGTTCCCCCTGCTTTCGGCCCGGGGCTTCAATTGTGGATGGCAAACTATTTTCTTGAGAGCCCTGCGTTTTCCTCTGCCAAGTCTCGCTTGTCTGTCTGCGGGATATTGATTAAGCATTGTGAGTGGAGCAGTCGTCTTGCCTTCTTCCCACCCACATTAAACAGTGAAGTGGGATCGCTTGGGCAGGAGGCTCAGGTTCAACAAGATGAACATCCAAGATGTCAGACTACAAAAAGAGACTTGATAAAAAAGCTTTGAGTAGTGGATGTGTATTCAGACAGAGCATACAATATAATTTTGTTATTTGAATGAGACAACTGGATCATTCACTTATAAAGCAGATGTTTTCAACACATCCAACTCAATTCACAAGAAAAAATATTGCCATGGCATAGAGTGTCTCTATAGGGGACATGTATCTGTCCAAACATTGAACGTTCAAGACTTGTATGTGGGTTCAAAGTGGGTATCAATGATTCTCTTTGAAGATCATTTTACCAGAGAGCAAAGCACCGTGCTTCTTTCCTTCTCATTCTCTTTGTTCTCTATCTCTGTCCATGTGTGTAAAACTCCTTTCCTCCACCTCCTGTCTCTCCAGTGAGGAGCAGTAGGAAGAGCAGTATGGCGCTGCAATGTCACACTGCAGTTTAATGACAGGCCATTACCCTGTTAAAGGGATAGTTCAGCAGTCTAAGGCACTGCATCGCAGTGCTTGAGGCGTCACTACAGACCCGGGTTCGATTCCGGTCTGTGTCGCAGCCGGCTGCGACCGGGAGACCCATGAGGCGGCACACAATAGGCTCAGTGCTGTCTGGGTTAGGGGAGGGTTTGGCCGGCCGGGATGTCCTTGTCCCATCGCTCTCTAGCGACTCCTGTGGCGGGCCGGGCACATGCCCGCTGACACGGTCGCCAGTTGTACAGTGTTTCCTCCGACACATTGCAGCTGGCTTCCGGGTTAAGTGAGCAGTATGTCAAGAAGCAGTGCGGCTTGGAAGGGTCCTGTTTCGGAGGACGCATGGTTCTCAAACTTTGCCTCTCCCGATTCCGTACGGGAGTTGAAGCGATGGCACAAGACTTTAACAACAAATACATTAAAAAATATATTAAAAATACTGCTTAAATACGGGATAGTTCACCCAAATTACAAAATTAGATATTGGTTTCCTTACCCTGTATGCAGTCTATGGACAAGGAACATTATGCGCAAAAAAATGCTAATATTGGTGCTATGACTTGAATGGGATTTGTGCCACAAATGCCAAATGGTTAGCATTTGGAAACAGTGCCAGGGAAACTAAACCAAGCATGGATTGCTGTCATACCTTGTCCATATACTGCTTACATTTTGTAATTTGAGTGAACTATCCCTTTAATAACACACTAATGGCTGCTGCTATTTAAAAACACAGCCAAATTTCTGTCATTAACATTCACTTGCTGTTTCAGAGGATCAGCCCAAAACACAACCAATCTGAGCCGTTATTGTATGATCAGTTATACTGTCCTGCATCATAACCATAGTTAGGAACATAGATACATATAATCAGTACAACTACAGAAGTAATATTTAGTTAGCCAACTTTTGGTGTGAAAATAATGCACAGTTATCTTGAGAAAAGATGCAACTAAAATTATTATAATCATTAGCATATATTAAAAGGGGTGTGGAACTCCGTGTGCTTGTTAGAAGTTAAAGGGTGCTTCGCTGTTCCTTGTGGAGTAGACATTTTAAAGTGACTGTCCAGTGTTTCCAGATTTCTATGAAATATGACCTATTAATAATTACAATGTGTGAAATAGTTTCCCTTCCAAAAAAGGTAATAGGGTATGTTAAAAAGCATATTTTCTGTGTTGGAATGGTGTTGTCGTACCCCAACAACAGAATGGTGTGGGCATATACCGGTCCTAAAAAATATGAACGCGAGTAGACCGCTGATTGTCCAGCTAATCCTCCTCAGGAGGATGACATCATTGTCTATGAAGATATAGCAAGCATTTTTGAAACGTTCGGTTTGAGATGCACGTTTGAGTGATTTTTACGTGTTTTTTCTTCAATTTACGYTTTGATCACAAATACGAGTATGGGATGTGTCAACAACATTATTTGAGTATGAGTTAACAGAATATTAACTTTTAAAAGTGAGATTTTCATTGGACAGTTACTTTAAGCATGTATCAAACACAGTAGTAAAAGGGCAGAGACGTGGTTTGTGCTTGGTATGTCTAACTAAGCACTTCTAATTTAATTGGGTTTTGTCATAGAGACTCTCCTCCTTGGTGCCCTTTTACTTGAATGCATTTGCCATTTCCTTTACAATGATGCTGGAAAATGTAATAATGCCCTGTAGGCTTTATTGCAACATCAATCATGTAGGATGTAGTTAGCCAGACTTTGATAGAGATTAATGAAATGTCAGGTAATTCTGGGGAATCCTGATTGGCCGGGTGAAATAGGCACTGCTGCTCGGACGCCTGTTGCCACCTGGGCCTCGGAGGTGATTGACGAGACTCAGTTGATTGGCAGGACAAACTAGTTAGAGGAATATATTCTGAAGCAAAGCACACACAAATGAATATAAAAAACCTTGGGTAACCAATCCCTAATGATGATGAATGCATGTGACATGAAGATGCAGCTCACATAGAACACTGAGAGACAACAGATTAAGATGAGGCCAAGTTTGGTCTTCGTGTTTACTTTGAGACTGAGAATACATTCTCACTCCGGTGGAATGATTAAGTCCTATCACTCATTTTAATCCCTTTGTAACTTTACATGAAATAGATTAATACACATCTCAATACTCGCCGTTACTATAATCCACTGATAAAATGAACATCAAAAGTGAGAGATTATATCTATACTTATTTTTTAATCAAATTGAGTTGAGAAATAACTCCATGTTAGTTTAAAGAGGGCTGGGCTGGTTGCTCAGTTGGGATTTTGTTCAGAAAATGATTTGGCCCTGAGGAAAGCTGCTATCTTTTGATTTAAATAGCTGGACCTCATTTGGATTTTCACAATGAATACACAAAACGGTAGATTAGTGTGTGTGTATAGTGGGTTACTCACTATATCAATAGCCTCATTCTGCACCTCAGTAATGGCAGACAGCTCACCTTTGAAATCAATCAAATAAGGTGGAAAAAGTTAAGCTAATTTAAATGAGGTATTTTCCATTCCATCACACTCCTGGCTACCTGCTCCATAGATGTTGGCGGATCACGGAGTTGCCATGGCGATGAGCTGGCAGACCGATGTGGCGGAATGGGGGTCTATGTTTGAAGTGGCAGGCCCTTTCATAGGGCTTTGATCAAGAAAATGTTTGTAGTGGGGGCAAACCTCAAGAACAAACAGGACTTCTGAGAGATGAGTTATTTGTGGAATATAGTCCTGTCTTGAAGGCAGCTTTTAAAATCCACGACCTCAGCTTCTCAACTGATAATCACTCCCTTTTTTATGTAAATTACCAAGGGAAAAAAATAGGGAAAATGGAGAGAATAGCCACAAGGAAAACTGGTTCCAACTCATCCACTTTTCCTTTCCCCACTTTCTTTACACAGAAAACACAAAAGAACGTACACATACTAGAGGGCACAGAAGAAGCTAAGCTGGAAGGCTGATGGTGTTTTATAGTCTTCAACGAAAGGCCCTAATGTTTGAAAATGCCTGTGCTGCATGGCCCTCTCCCATGCCACACCACAGTGGGCTTGATCCATACACACTGGTCTGGGCACTAATGATTATGAGTCTTCTGGTATAATGTGTTGTTACAGTCCATTCTCTCTAATGGGAGATAAGGCTCATTAACAGGAGAGCGAGGTTAGCATGGGGTGCTGCTGGTGACACTCAAGGTCAGAGGGAAGGTATTAGAACAAGCAGAGCTGACCTTGGCATATGGTCTGCTGGTCATATTAATCATTACAGACTAGTCCTGGGGTGTGGCTCATTTGTATATGCAAAGAGACCACCCTGGGTCACCGGTCTCACTGCTTACAGTCCGTATCAGTCAGTACATCCACATAACCTTGCATACTTAATGCTTTCCATCAGCCCATGTAATCTTCTCTGAGACACACATGGGTCTTGTCTCTGCTGTAACATTAGATATCCAAACTAGAGGCCAATGCAGTGTGTGTATGCTGTGTGAATGAATGGTGCATGCTTCACTGCAGGCCCAGTGTAAAGCCATGTGGGCTCACCGGAGGCAGGGTGAGTGCCTTAGTGCTGAGGGTGTGACAGGGCCCCAGTGCTCCTCCATCACGCTGTGGCAGAGAGCACGGCAGTCAGGACCCGGGCTGGGGACAATGATTCAGACAAATGCACAGGCCACCGCCGCCGCTCCCAACCAACCATGTCCCCCAAGTCACACTTTATTGTGGCTTTTCTCAGAGCAGAAACTACATTACTCACTCCAAGGTAAAAGAACAAGTCAGGCACAAAGGTCATATATTTCCCAGTCCGAGTTGGGGCTGTGTGCTTGCCAAAGTGTAACGGTTATAGAGCCATTGTGAGTCACGGTGCCCCAAGCCAAGGATAGATGTTGTTATTTATTTATTGTTTGAACTTGGAACATAATTAAGTTGGGTTTAGTGGATGATATGCCATGTTATTACATTTTAGCAGTACAGACTGTTCCATAGAGGTCTTTATAGAAGGTCTGTCTCTAAAATAAGCTCTAGGTGATAAGTGTTGGCCAAGCGTCCCCCTGTACCCCTCCTCTTTGTCAATCATTTTGACATGTTCCTTTCCAGACTGTCATTAATGCTTCCTTCCCCCCCTCATTTGAATCCCCCCCCCCCCATCTGGTCTGCAGGGAGGGAAAGGAATGGGTGATTGTTGCATAGCAGGAGCATCAGATCAGGCTAATGTATTATTAATGGTTAAAATGTCTGTTTGATATGATCACCCCGCTGATGGCCATGCTGTACTTACAGTCTATTCTGCATTTAGGCTATTACGTTCCCCAGCAAGAAAACCAAAAATGTAATTCAAACAGAAAGGTAAAACTAACAAAAAGTCACTGACTAACAACCAAAACAGGTGGGGTTTTTGGAGTGGTTCTGAAAGACACTCATGGGGGTGTCCACTGAAAGTTAAATAGCAACAACATCTGGAACCTAAAAGACCCCCACCATGACAGCCCACTACATTTGACCAAGAGGAGGCAAACAAAAGAAAAATCCACAACAAATTTAAAGACAGGAAGCAAACAAAAAGGAAGAGCGAAACAAAATCAAATACAGGACTGTTTGTCTAGAACTCAAAATAAGGCAAGCCAACTAAAGGTGTTAACCCTTCGCATCTAACCAGACAACTGGAAAACTGGGCCAGGCACTCTTAAATAGCAACTGGGCCAGCACAGGTGAAACCCCTTCCGAATTACGAGATGGCAACCAGCACAGGTGTAACTCATACTGACTAACGAGGTGACATCAATCGGTGCGCCCTAGGTGCTAACGTGCTAAAGTCCAACCTCAAAACGTAAATGGAAAAAACAATGCCTGTAACAGCTCTCAGTAGCTCTGACTAACACTCCAAATCACACTGACAAACACACTCAACCAGGACAATGAACCTCCCTGTCAGACACAAAAAACACACCATGCTCTCTCTTCAGTGATTCACAATTATCGAGAGAAAAATTGGAACCTTTTATCAATCGCATACGCAAAGTCACATCTAAACTTACCCGGCTAACTTCCTGCAGGTTTGAGGAAGTTCAGTGGTGTGAAAAGGTGTTCTCATCAGAAGGGCCCCTATCAAAAGCTCTGGGGGTGGATCAAAGGGGAAGGGAAAACAGTGATGAAATATTAATTGTATGCGGCGTGTGTCAGCGAGCCAGGGCCCGGAGCAGGGGCCCGGCCTGGTCCCACAGGAAGGCCTGTCAGGAGCAGGGAGAGACAGGCAGGAGAAGCCCTGACCTTTGCTGTCAGAAAGAGGGGTGTGGGGATGAGGCCCTAAGCCCCCTGACACCCCCATGTCCCATCGTGGTACCACACTGCTCCTTCCTTGACAGACAGACAAACATCAGTCTCAGATGTGCTCTGGGGTTCCACACTAGAATGGCCGCGATCTCTGCCGTCACACAGCCGCTGACGAGAGTGTCACCAGCTACCAGCCCTACATCCCTACCCAGCCAGGCACCATGAGAGTCCAGGCAGAAACATACAAAAGAAACTCCAGCTGGGAATACTGGCACGTGACACATCACTTCAACTCACTCTCATTTTCTCCCTTTTATACTATAGAACAGGGAACAGATATACTTTACAGCTTTCATAGAAAATTACATCAATACAGAGTTGATAAATAATTCCTCTTTATCAGTATGTCATTGGTAAGGATAGTAATAATGACAGGGGCACATAATACATAATTTTAATATATTCAACATGAATTTACCTATCCTGTTTATATGGATGTTAGCTAACCGATAAAGATGTGATTCACTGTTGGCAATCATACTGAACACAGTATACTATACTCACTGTATGAACACTCATGCCAACACACACCTACACAAACACAAAACACACACCCCGATGAAGCCTTGACATGTGGCAAACATGCTATCTGGAAACCATAGCTACCAGCTCTTGACACTTCTCCCTAATTATGGCCTCATCAAAAAGCATCCAGAGGCAGTGGAACAGATAGCTCTTTAAGTGTGACACCGTCACAGTGTAACGCTATTTCCTTAATTCTTACAAATTAAGTCCTGGCACTGCAAACTACCCTTAGGCTAAAAAAGAGAGAATTTGTCAAATCCAATTGCCTCTTCCTCTATTTTTGTTTTCACACATCTGCATCCTTTTTTCCTCTCCATGTAGAGACTTAAGCCCCAGCGAGTAGGGAGCAGGGAATCCTGGATGGGTGACTGGGCCCGCTCAGCTCGTGTTATCCTCCAGTAAAGGCCTCACGCCTCAGCGCTAGGCCAACACCTTGCTGTGTGCAGGTGCACGGCTGCTGGCTAGCTGTCGGGATGAGTTTCCACTAGCCACACGCACAGTCACACTCTCTCAGCTTGGCTTCAACACTGCCCCCCCTTATTATCATCCCAGGAGCGTAGCAGAACAGTCAGACTCAAACCTGCCAGTAGTGGCTGCCTCGCAGCACAGGCTGCGGTCAGAGGGGACATACGAACCAGCTCAAAATAAAGATCAGATATGATTTTAGAACATACCAGAGTACAAAGCATAAAAAGCTGTCAAAGATTATTCACATATTTCTATTCTGTTTTGTCGTCCACTCAGGGAAGTGTAGCAGTTAGGAGGCTGTGGTGCTGCGTTAACAACGGGACAGGGAGAGAGGAGCAGAGAGGAGATGCGAGTGTGGAGTTGACAGCCAGCATGCCTGTCCCACACTGGGGACACTGAAGCCAGCTGACAGCAGCTGGGTTGCCATAGCAGGTTCTAGACAGACAGACAGCCTTACGGCCAGCAGGAAGTCACAGTCACACTGCCCAACTGCACTGGCACTCTCTCTCTCTCCCTCTCCCTCTCCATCCCGCTCTCTCTCTACCAACACAGTGAGATCTCATTCTGACTGGAGCCATCTTCACCTCCCTCTCTAGCCCCCACTGACAGAAACACATCCACCCTCTATCACTGTCAGAACTTCCTGGCAAGTTCCAGAACCCTATCCAAATCAGGTACTGTACCCACTACTGGGATCCATGAGCCCATTAATGTATACCCATGTGGACCCATGCATTCACACAATAATGCAAGATCTGCGACTTTGGTATAAATTGCTAGAGCACAAGACCTGATGCACAAGTAGCTATACTGTGACCTAAAGAATGACCAGCTAGTGTACACAGTGCACTACAGACCTCCCCTGTCCCCTGTAAGCCATGTTCCCATCAGGGAGTGGTAGTAGAGAGGGCAGAGTTGTCTGCTGCCTCCTGATCTCTGGACATAAAGGTGCTGTTTGTTTGAATGGCTCTCGGTTATCTGACAGTGTTAGAGGTCTCTAATTAACATGGGCCTGGCAGGGGCGCTTAATGTCACCTCCTCTAATGCAGTCTCCGGGGACCAGCCAGTGACAGTGAGGAGGCACGACCCTTGTCAGTTTGCTCTTTTAGTGTGTCTTCTGTGACTTAAAGCCAATCTCTCATTTGGCAGGAAAAAAAGATTACCTCAGAAACCGAATGAGTTGGGTTTTAATAACCTATGCAGCTGCTTCAATGAGTTTGGTGTCTGTGTGAATAATGCTAAGACAAGGTGCTTACAAGTGCCCTTCAGTTCAGAAACCCGGTGCTCACTGAGTTAGTGAAGACTTCTTATAGTCATGGAGAATTCCACTGCAGATTCAGCTGAATAAGACTTTGATGAGAGTGAGTGTGAGAGACAGAAAAATGAGAATGGGCCCAGCCAGGTGCTGAGCAGTGATAACATGTACTGCTGCAGTGCGGTGTGAGACCTGAGTGGAGAGGTCCCTCAGCGTCCTGCCCAGGAGTCACACAGTCAGACTGGAGCCAAACAGAACAGAACCGCCTCAGTCTCCTCAGATTGTAAGCCTCCCACAGGGCCTCCCACTCCCTCCCTCCCTCCTCACCTTTCCCTTACCTACCATCTCAGCTGCCACAGCAGCTGATTGATAACCCTCCCCTCCTCTGGCCTTTAGCACCCACTCCTTCAGCCACTGCACAACGGCCCTCTCCCTCTCCTTCCTTGGAGGAATATCAGTGAGGAGGCAAGCGGTTAGTCTACTCTTTCCTTTTCAGGGGTTAAGCAGTGAAGCTGGTGAAACCCTATTGTATTTGTTTGCATTCTTCTTCTTCTATAAGCAAAAATTCACTTGCAAATTCATGTGAGATGGTAAGACTTACAAGCTTGAGACTTTGAAAAAAAGTAAAGGCCTAAGGGCCACACCTGCTCAAGCAATGCTATGTTAATTGGCCACATGGTGGCGCTATAACAAGCAATTGAAGATTCAAACTTTGAAAGTGCATGCCCCTCAACCCGTGAGACCTAGAAATCTGAAATGATGTACATAGGTCCCTCTGCCCACAAGGAACACATTTCCCTCAAGGACCCATAAGGTCCGCCATGATGGATTTTCCGCCATTTTCTATTTTGTGAAAGACACAACACTACTCCTCTGGGACCAAATGACCGATCTGCATACGTGGCATCTATGGACCGAGGTTTCTCAAAGCAACAATTTCCAGGCTAGTAGCTCAAACAACATACTGACCAATACACTCTCACGTAGGTGTGTTATGGCATAGAAATGCATATAAATCAAACATGGATATTCGTATTGTAACAAAACTTGATACACATGTTCCAAATGCTGTCAAGACTCAACAACTGCAAGCACACTTAGATCAGCCACACAGTGGTGCATAACAGGCCCATATTTCTATATTGATCTGTTTGACACAGAGTGATGAAATTTGGCACACATGCTCAGGGATGTGAGTCTAGCTAAGCTGTAGAGCAGGGTTTAAAGTATTCAACATCATAAAAAATAGTCCAAAAAACATCAAAAGCATGATCAGTTTGATTTTGAGTTCTGATATTTGACAAGCATGGTAAACAGTACAAAAGTAGCTAATCTAGGGCGATGTGTCCAGTTTGTCCTGATGGTGGCTCTATGGGCCCACAGCTAAACTGACATTGCTGCTTGCAGCTATATTTCCACCTTGTCTTACTTCARACTTCTCACTATGAGACAAATAACATTATCTTAAAGGTAATTTGTAAGCAGTGCTTGAGCTGGGGGAAAGTGCTGAGGTGTCGCAGGGTGTGCTGCAATCCATCAGCCTCAGTCAGGTCCTAAGCAGCCAGCAGCCAGGAAGCAGGAAGGCATTCCCCACTACAGGCTGGACTAGTGAGCTGTGGTGAAGACCACACTCACTTGGAGGCCCCTGRGCCTAGTACTCTCTACCTGGGGGTCCAACCACTGCTATTGTATATAGCTACACACTTGGACCAATTGTTTGGATCACAATAACCCATAAAGTACTGGCACATCAGTCCATTTCAAAACTGAATGTATATAAGCATTTCTCTTCTTGTGTGTTTGCCTACCCCTCCCAAAAACAGGCAGCTTCTGTGTTTTAGAGCTGTGGCATGTGACGACTGACAGGAACTTCTCTGCGATACATCCCAACTCTTAGAAGACTGATAAGGGGTCTTCTGAAATTGTAATGCTTATCTGACACAAAAAGGAGTCTTGTGGGTGGTGATGGTGGCAGTAGTGTTGGTTGAGAATGGAATAATTTGTCATGCCTAATGAATTATTCACAGTCACAGGGGAGATCATCTTCATGCAAAACTCCCAACTTTGTAGCCCACTTAAAACGGAGAAAAGGACAAAGATAAACTCACACAGGCTCTTTCAAAAGCAAGCCCTTGCCACTGCTTATTTGAAGTCCTCTTTCTACTCAACTCGATTTGCCATGCATGTTTCACTTGCGGCACATTACCATTAAATAAGAAGCCAGCTAAATGACCGCTGCTAAAACTTAAAGGGCAATTCATATGTCTATATATGTGAAAACGGAGCTTTTCTACGTTTTGTTCTACCTGATGACATCATCATTTAAAAAACATTGATTTTCAAAGACTATGAGATTCGCCGTGATGTGGGGAGCAAGACAATACCCCCCTTTGGCTAGAAACTTGTTGCAGGTTTTGAAAATCACTGTTCTTCTGACGTATAATTCTACCATGTCACAGAGATGCATTTTTTAGGACCTTTTATCTTCTTAACCACAGATCATAGAAACACACGGTGGTTTTCACATATGTAGACACTAGTATGGTGTTGGGGATAATGAATATGAGGCTGAAAAGTGCCGGAGTTGCGCAAAAAAATACAAAATAATATATACAGAGTACCAGTCAAAAGTTTGGACACACCTACTCATTCAAGGGTTTTTCTTTGACCTCCTCCCTATAGGCTGTCTCATCGTTGTCGGTGATCTGGCCTACCACTGTTGTGTCGTCAGCAAACATAATGATGGTGTTGGAGTCATGCTTGGCCACACAATCGTGGGTGAACAGAGAGTACAGGAGGGGACTAAACACGCACCACTGAGGGGCCCCCGTGTTGAGGATCAGTGTGGCAGATGTGCTGTTACCTACCCTTACCACCTGGGGGTGGACCGTCAGGAAGTCCAGGACCCAGTTGCAGAGGGAGGTGTTTAGTCCCAGGGTCCTTAGTTTAGTGATGAGCTTTGTGAGCACTACGGTGTTCTGAGCTGAAGTCAATGAACAGCATTCTCACATAGGTGTTCCTTTTGTCCAGGTGGGAAAGGGCAGTGTGGAGTGCAATTGACATTGTGTCATCTGTGGATCAGTCAGCCTAACCTTGCCCAGTGTGCCCATACCTCTCCATTAGCATCCCCAAAGTCAAGGCAGCCTGTGAGACAGTCATCTTGCTGTCAGAGTACCAATCTGCAGTGATATCTAAATATATACACAGAGATCTAATCACTGCCTCAGACAAATGGCTAAACAGTAAACAAGGTAGGGGCATTCAATCTGCTGTTCTCAACTTAATATCAATGCATTATTTACAGTGCCATTATTCCTCTGGATTTGAGACGAGGCTACAGTTTAAACTTCACTATAATCAAAGTCAATTAATATTTAATCAGCATTGCTTCCAGAAACCTAGTTATGCAATTAACATAATGCATCATGGCTCACTACAGACCTCTTCAAAGGACACAGGGATTCAGACAGTATTCAGACAGTACTGATTATCTGTAGGCCTACTAGGGCTATGGTTTCTCTCTGTTGTTTGTACTGTTTTCTTTACAGTTGAGTTCCTTAAGGCGTCAGCATGCTTCAGTTCGGTGGACGCCTAGCCGAACTCAGCTAGCCGATCCAAACAAGTGCGCTCGCATACTCCCTTAAAAGACCTTCGCTTGAAAAACAAGAAAAAAGCAGCAATAGTACTGTTTGTCCATTTTGAGACAACATAGCCAGTATACGCTTCCTCAAAATAGTCAGAACAAATCAAATCAAATCAAAGTTTATTTGTCACGTGCGCCGAATACAACAGGTGTAGACCTTACAGTGAGATGCTTACTTACAGGCTCTAACCAACAGTGCAAAAAAGGTATTAGGTGAACAATAGGTAAGTAAAGAAATAAAAACAACAGTAATAAAGACAGTGAAAAATAACAGTAGCGAGGCTATATACAGTAGCGAGGCTATATACAGGCACCGGTTAGTCGGGCTGATTGAGGTAGTATGTACATGTAGACATGGTTAAAGTGACTATGCATATATGATAAACAGAGAGTAGCAGTAGCGTAAAAGAGGGGTTGGCGGGTGGTGGGTGGCGGAACACAATGCAGAAAGCCCGGTTAGCCAATGTGCGGGGGCACTGGTTRGTCGGGCCAATTGAGGTAGTATGTACATGAATGTATAGTTAGACCGGGTAGCCATTTGATTAGCTGCTCAGGAGTCTTATGGCTTGGGGGTAAAAACTGTTCAGAAGCTTTTTGTCCTACCCTTGGCACTCCGGTACCACTTGCCATGCGGTAGTAGAGAGAACAGTCTATGACTGGGGTGGCTGGGGTCTTTGACAATTTTTAGGGCCTTCCTCTGACACCGCCTGGTGTAGAGGTCCTGGCTGGCAGGCAGCTTAGCCCCAGTGATGTACTGGGCCGAATGCACTACCCTCTGTAGTGCCCTGCGGTCGGAGGCCGAGCAATTGCCGTACCAGGCAGTGATGCAACCAGTCAGGATGCTCTTGATGTTGCAGCTGTAGAACCTTTTGAGGATCTGAGGACCCATGCCAAATCTTTTTTGTTTCCTGAGGGGGAAAGGCTTTGTCGTGCCCTCATCACGACTGTCTTGGTGTGTTTGAACCATTCTAGTTTGTTGGTGATGTGGACACCAAGGAACTTGAAGCTCTCAACCTGCTCCACTACAGCCCCGTCAATGATAATAGGGCGTGCTCGGTCCTCCTTTTCCTTAGTTGCTCAATTTTACATCTAACTAAGATGTTTGGTGCAGTAAAATGAGTTGTCTCTAGTTGAATGGTAACAAAGACTTTACTGACGAATCCCTACTGTTGACCAATCCCCGCCGAAGGGGCGTAGACTTCGGGTTGCCTGCAGAAATGTTCTTGTGTGCCAGAACAGCCGAAATAACGCTCAGGAAGCCCAAAACGAACAAAAATGTCACAAAAGGTCATCATAATATATGCACAAATTCTATAAAACTGTTTCTGTTAGGAAGCATGCGGACGCCTTTACCCTCTTAAGTTAATTGTTGTTGTTCATCAGTCAATCATAATTCCTCCTATCAGCGTCTCGTGTCAATCTTATAGCCTATATTTCAGAGTGAAGGATCCCAATTTCAAAGTCTTCTAAAAACTGGCAATAATCAACATTAACAGACAAATTATCTTATGCAGTTTCTTGCAATAGTTCTCTCTTATTTTAAATAATATTTTTCTCAAAACTGTGATTTCTTAGATCTATCAGAAATCCTAAATTAATCAGGAATGAGCAGAGTCAGGTACACAGTAAGGTCCCCTTCTTTATGTACTCATTATATATATCAAATCAAATCAAGCTTATATAGCCCATTTCAGACATAGATGCAACGCAATGTGCTTCATAGGAGAAAACTAACAAAACAAAAAACTACTACAAAAAATATTTAAATATACTACACAACAAACACCAGAGGATAAAAAATAAAGAATAACAATACAAACTTAAAAAGGTGTGCTTTTTAAATATGTTCACAGTTTCTCCACCCCTCAGGTTCTCTGGCAGGCGATTCCAGAGGCTGGGGGCATAGCAACTAAAGGCTGCCTCTCCATGCCTCTTGGTCCTAGGCTTTTAGATAGTTAAAAGGCCAGTGCCAGAGGACCTGAGGGACCTACTGGGTACATAACAAAAAATCATGTCTGACATGTATTGGGGTGGACAATCATGGATTGTTTTAAAAACCATTAGAATAATCTTAAAATGTATTCTAAAACTCACAGGCAGCCAGTGCAGAGACCTTAAAACCAGTGTAATGTGTGCTCTACGTCTGGCCTTGGTCAGTACCCATGCTGCAGCATTCTGTATGTTTTGYAGYTGACCAATGGCTTTCTTGGRTAGACCAGACAGGGGAGTGTTACAGTAGTCAAGCCAGCTTGTAATAAAAGCATGGATGAGTCTCTCTGTATCAGCCTGAGAAAGAAACGGCCGCACCTTGGCAATGTTCATCAGGTGGTACAAAGCTATTTTGGTCACATTTCTATTGTGTGATTCGAAATTGAGTTCAGAATCTAAAATGACACCTAGGTTTTTTACCTGGTGTTTTACCTTTATTGCCTGTGAATTAAAATGTGCTGCCAGATTCGCTCTATGCTTTGGCTCCAACAATAAGTACCTTGGTCTTGTCATGATTTAGCTGGAGGAAGTTGTGAGCCATTCGAGTATTTAAATCGCCACTCAATCACTGTCTTTGTCAGTCATTGTAAATGTTGCTTGTTTTCCTGAGAGGAATCTCTCATACTATTTCCTGAGTACTTTAATATTTTGCACTTTGGGTTTCGTCCCGCTTTTATATATGGTGATTTAATAAATTCAGTAGTTTTAAACCTACGACTGCCTCCTGCCTACTCCTCTCTACACTTGTGACAGAATGACTGACCCAACAGAACAAGAAGCAGCAGGACATTCCAACCTCTCCAATATAGGAGCGAAGCGCCTGTACCACGACTTGTGTCTGGAGCACCTCGGGACTGCCATGGACAAGGTGCTCCAGACCGTATGTCAGCTGCAGGCTACACCACCACCTTCCCAGCTCTCCGCGATCGTTCCAGCCATCCCACCACCATCTACATCACCCGGTCCGATCAGCAACGTCCACTTGCCCCTCCGGAGCAGTTTGACGGCACCCCAGCTCACTGTAGGGGGTTTCTCCTGCAGTGTGGCCTTGGTGATCTCGGTGCTGACAGGCCGGGCTCTGGAGTGGGCGCACGCCGTTTGGGAGAGGGACAGTCCAGAAGTGCAGTCCTATGAGCGCTTCACCCAGCTCTTCTGTGCCGCTTTCGACCACCCTACTGAGGGCCGAGAGGGAGTTGAGCATCTCCTCCGTTTACGCCAGGGGTCGAGGACAGCGTCTGAGTATTCTCTGGATTTCCAGACGGTGGCTGCATTCACTGGCTGGAACGACCAGGCCCTGTTGACGGTTTTCCGCAGCGGGTTACAGGCGGTAGTCCAGACCGAGCTGGCCAGTCGCGWTGAGGACCTCACGCTGGACCAGCTGATCGCCATGGCCATCCGCCTGGATAATCTCCTGCGTGCCCGTCGTCGCCCATCCCGGGGGTTCGGGTCTCTCCCAGGAACCTCCAGCGAGACTGTGGCCATGGAGATGGGACATCAACGCGCCGTCAACAGGGTCTCTGCTCCTACTGCGGAGAGTTGGACCACCCCTGGAACACCTGTCCCAGAAGGAGAACCAGGCGAGGAAGCGCCACGCCGAGGACCGCTCCTGCACCTTCCCAGGTAGGCGTGAACGTGCCTTGCTCCTCTCTGTCCATCCAGCCCATCCTCCTTCCTGTCACCTTCCCAGACTATCCTGGCCCCCCACTGAGTCCTGCCCTAGTGGACTCAGGTTCTGCAGGCAATTTCCTAGACCGGTCAGTGGCCTTATCATTATGCATTCCTTTAGTCCCTTTACAACCCCCTAACCCAGTCAATGCCCTAGACAACCATCCCCTAGGAACAGGACTGGTGTGCCAGACCACGATTCCCATTTCCCTCACAGTTGCTCACAACCACCATGAACACATCACTTTCCTCATCTTAGACTCTCCTGCACACCCCATAGTTTTAGGTTTGCCCTGGTTACAGTTGCATAACCCCAGGATATTGTGTGCAGAGAGGAGGTTGTTGGGTTGGTCACAGGAATGTCAGGGGAGGTGTCTCTCTGCATCTGTGCCACCTCTGTGGAAAGTCCGGACCAGGCCACCCACGTCCCTATCCCAGAGGAATACTGGGACCTACATGTCGCTTTTTTGAAGACTTGTGCCACGTGCCTGCCCCCTCATCACCCATGGGACTGCACTATCGACCTACTGCCTGGTTTTACCCTCCCGTGGGGGCACATCTACCCTCTCTCGCATGCAGAGACCGAAGCCATGGAGGTCTACGTCCAGGAGGCGCTGGTCCAAGGATTCCTCCGTCCGTCCACCTCTCCGGCCTCCTCCAGATTATTTTTCGTGAAGAAGGACAGAGGTCTCCACCCCTGTATTGATTACCGGACACTGAATAAGGCAACTGTTCAATTCAGTTATCCCCTGACTCTCATACCCACTGTGATCGAACACATGCACGGYGCTCAGTAATTTACCAGATTGGATTTACACAGTGCCGACAACCTGGTGCGCATCAGAGAGGGGGATGAATGGAAGACTGCCTTCAGCACCAGCACCGGGCACTACGAATACAGGGTAATGCCCTACGGCCTGACAAATGCACCCTCAATGTTACAATCCTTCATTAACAAGGTGTTTAGAGACATGTTGGGTTGCTGTGTAGTGGTGTACATAGACAAAATCTTGGTGAACTACACTACACGTGAGGAACATGTCTCATGTCAGGTCCATTTTGGAGAGGCTGATAGTGCAACACCTGTACGCCAAGGCGCAGAAGTGCCTTTTCTTCCAGCAGGCAGTCTCCTTCCTGGGCTATCGGATATCCACCGCAGGAGGGGAGATGGAAGAGCAGAAGGTCAGTGCAATACGGTCGTGGCCTGTTCCATCCAACATAAAGGCGGTGCAGCGCTTCCTAGGTTTTGGCAACTATTTCAGGTGCTTCATTGGGGGTTTCAGCACATTGGTGGCCCCTCTCACCTCCCTCCTGAAGGGTAGTCCTCGACAGCTGCACTGGACTGAGGAGGCCTTCCGTGCGCGCAAGGAAAGTTTTAAGAACGCACCTGTTCTGGTTCACCCTGACCCGTCTCTGCCCTTCATCGTGGAAGTGGACGCCTCCGAGGTTGGAGTAGGGGCTGTTCTCTCCCAACACATTGGATCGCCGCCTAAACTCCATCCATGCGCCTTCTACTCACGGAAGCTGTCTTCCGTAGAGCGGAATTCCGACATGGGGGATTGTGAGTTGCTGGCCGTCAAGAAGGCGCTGAAAACATGGCGGCACTGGCTGGAGGGTGCTCAACACCCATTCCTTGTTTGGACGGACCACCGGAACCTAGAATATATTCGAGCAGCGAAGAGGCTGAACCCGTGTCAGGCCAGGTGGGCCCTATTCTTTGCCAGGTTTGACTTTACCCTCTCCTACCGGCCGGGATCTAAGCACGTCAAGGCCAATGCGTTGTCCCGGGTGCATGACACAGAGGATCGGAGGGAGAAAGTGATCATTTTTTGCCTTTGGCAGCGATTACAGCTGTGAGTTTTTCTGGGTAAGTGTCTAAGAGCTTTGCACACCTGGAGTGTACAATATTTGTCCATGACTCCTTAAAAATTATCAAACTCTCTTAACTTGGTTGTTGATCATCTCTAGACAGCCATTTTCAAGCTGATCTAAGTCAAAACTGTAACTAGGCCACTCAGGAACATTCAATGTCGTCTTGGTAAGCCCCTCCAGTGTATAGTTGGCCTATGATTTGGCCTGTTCTAAGCTCTATTCCATTTTTTTAATCCTAAAAAACTCCAAAGTTCTTGCCGATGACAAGCATACCCATAACATGATGCAGCCGGCGCCATTCCTGAAAATATGAAGCGTGGTACTCAGTGATGTGTTGTGTTGGATTTGCCCCAAACATAACGCTTTGAATTCAGGACAAAATGTTTTTTTCATTTCCAATTCTTTTGCAGACTACTTTTGTGCCTTATTGCAGGATGCATCTTTTTGAATATTTGTATTCTGTACAGGCTTCCTTCTTTTTACTCTGTCATTTATATTAGTATTGTGGAGTAACTACAATGTTGTTGATCCATCCTCAGTTATATCTTATCACAGACATTAAACTCTGTTAGTGTTTTGTCCTTACAGAGTTTAGTGTGTTGCCCTCATGGTGAAATCCCTGAGTGGTTTCCCTCCTTTTTGGCAACTGATTTAGGAAGGACGCCTTTATCCTTGTAGTGACTGGGTGTATTGATACACCATCCAAAGTGTACAATTAATACAGTTGAAGTCGAAAGTTTACATACACTTAGGTTGGAGTCATTTAACTCATTTTTCAACCACTCCACAAATTTCTTGATAACAAACTATAGTTTTGGCAAGTCGGTTAGGACATCTACTTTGTGCATGACACAAGTAATTTTTCCAACAATTGTTTACAGACAGATTATTTCACTTATAATTCACTGTATCACAATTCCAGTGAGTCAGAAGTTTACATACACTAAGTTGACTGTGCCTTTAAACAGCTTGGAAAGAAGCTTCTGATAGGCTAATTGACATAATTTGAGTCAATTGGAGGTGTACCTGTGGATGTATTTCAAAGTTTACCATCAAACTCAGTGCCTATTGTTGCCTCTCAAAAGAAATCAGCCAAGACCTAAGAAAAAAAATTGTAGACCTCCACAAGTCTGGTTCATCCTTGGGAGCAATTTCCAAACGCCTGAAGGTACCACGTTCATCTGTACAAACAATAGTACGCAAGTAAAAACACCATGGGACCATGCAGCCGTCATACTGCTCAGGAAAGACATGCGTTCTGTCTCCTACAGATGAACATACTTTGGTGCGAAAAGTGCAAATCAATCCCAGAACAACAGCAAAGGACCTTGCTGGAGGAAACAAGTGCAAAAGTATCTATATCCACAGTAAAACGAGTCCTATATCGACATAACCTGAAAGGCCGCTCAGCAAGGAAGAAGCCACTATTCCAAAACCGGCATAAAAAAGCCAGACTACGGTTTGCAACTGCACATGGGTACAAAGATCACACTTTTTGGAGAAATTTCCTCTGGTCTGAAAAATAGAACTGTTTGGCCATAATGACCATTGTTGTGTTTGGAGGAAAGAAGGGGAGGCTTGCAAGCCGAAGAACACCATCCCAACCTTGAAGCACGGGGGTGTCAGCATCATGTTGTGGGGGTGCTTTGCTGCAGGAGGGACTGGTGCACTTCACAAAATCGATGGCATCATGAGGATGGAAAATTATGTGGATATATTGAAGCAACATCTCAAGACTTCAGTCAGGAAGTTAAAACTTGGTCGCAAATGGGTCTTCCAAATGGACAATGACCCCAAGCATACATCCAAAGGTGTGGCAAAATGGCTTAAGGACAACAAAGTCAAGGTATTGGGGTGGCCATTACAAAGCCCTGACCTCAATTCTATAGAAAATCTGTGGGCAGAACTGAAAAAGTGTGTGCGAGCAAGGAGGCCTACTAACCTGACTCGGTTACACCAGCTCTGTCAGGAGGAATGGGCCAAAATTCASCCAACTTATTGTGGGAAGCTTGTGGAAGGCTACCCGAAACGTTTGACCCAAGTTAAACAATTTAAAGGCAATGCTACCAAATACCAATTGAGTGTATGTAAACTTCTGACCCACTGGGAATGTGATGAAAGAAATAAAAGCGGAAATAAATCATTCTCTCTACTACTATTCTGACATTTCACATTCTTAAAATAAAGTGGTGATCCTAACTGCGCTAAGACACGGAATTCTTACTAGGATTAAATGTCAGGAATTGTGAAGAACTGAGTTTAATGTATTTGACTAAGGTGTATGGAAACTTCCGACTTCAACTGTAACTGCACCGTGCTCAAAGAGATATTCAATGTCTGCTTTTTTTTACCCATCTACAAATTAGGTGTCCTTCTTTGCAAACATTCTGAAAATCTTCCTGCTTTTCTGGGGATGAATCTGTGCTTGAAATGCACTGCTCGATTGAGGGACCTTACAATTATCTGTATGTGTGGGGTACAGAGATGGGGTAGTCATTTAAACACTATTATTGCACACAGAGTCCATGCAGCTTATTATGTGACTTGTTAAGCACATTTTACTCCTGAACTTATTTAGGCTTGCCATATTAAAAGGGTGGAATACTTAAATTCAAGACGTTTCAGCTTTTCATTTTTTATTAATTTGTAAACATTTCTAAAAACAATTCTACATTGACATGATGGGGTATTGTGTGTAAATTAGTGACACAGAATCTCAATTTAATCCTGAGGTATTGATGATGCAGGAATCGAAGAAGTAGCCTTACGCTAGAAATAGAAGGCTCCAGAGTGGTGCAGGGGTCAAAGGCACTGCATCGCAGTGCTAGCTGTGCCACTAGAGATTCTGGGTTCGAGTCCAGGCTCTGTCGCAGGGATGTCCTTGTCCCATCGCGCACTAGCGACTCTTGTGGTGGGCCGGGTGCAGTGCACACTGACACGGTTGAGAGGTGTACGGTGTTTCCTCCGATACATTGGTGAGGCTGGCTTCCGGGTTAAGTGGGTATTGTGTCAAGAAGCAGTGTGGCTTGGTTGGGTTGTGTTTCAGAGGATGCATGGCTCTCGACCTTCACCTCTCCCGAGTCCGTACGGGAGTTGCAGCGATGAGACAAGACTGTAACTACCAATTGGATACCATGAAAAATATATATAAATAAATAGAAGGACATGAAACAAGCAAACACAATTAAATAAACATATGCTTGAATTATCAATTTCCCATCAATGCATCATCAATTCAGCACATATCCAGGCAGGCAGTAAGTGACCTCCATATGACTGACACATTGTATATATGTAGGTTAGAGTCGTTGTTGAGAATGGCAGTGGCTTGTCATGAATATCTAGTCTTGGGAGCAGCACAAAGTCTCTCATGACAGAGGCGGGCAGATTTTATCTAGCCTAATACAAATTGATTGCCCTTGAAATGTAACAAAATTGCTTAGCAAGTAACAAGCTAGATTTAATGCATTATATAATCATTAAATGTTGCAACAATTAGTTAATTTCCATTAACACCCTACATAGAGAGAGGGAGAGATGGAGAGGAGGAGAGAGGGAGAGAGAGGGCGGAAAGAGACAGAGTTGGAGAGAAGGAGAGAGAGAGGAATGAGAGGGAGAGAGGAAGGGAGGGAGGAAGGAAAAGCATTGATAGAGGACAGTGGAGAGGAGAATACACATGCAGGAATATGAAACAACTGTGGTGATTAGCATCCCGGCAGAGAGTGACAGTGACATTGGCATTGGCTGTCAATGTCAGCCCCTTTTGTGGAGTTTCACCGCAATGGTCTTCATTTTGTGCCATTATTAGCTTAAATGAAAAAGAATGAAGAATTCAAGATTGCTTTGGATTCTGTATTAATTGAAGCCAGTTGGAATCTTGCTCAAGAAAAAAAGAGTGAGAAATTCAAAGGAAGGAGTCTCTTCGCCACCTAAACCATTTCATTTTAACCTTATAAATAAGGCAAATTTGTGAGAATGTGAGACTCCACAGACAGATGCTCACTAACAGATGCCAAATCCCTCCACAACACTTAATGCTGCTGTGTGAGCGTGTGTGTGCGTGGGAGAGACAGTGAAGTATAAGAGACTAAGCTTATCTTTAAAAAATCTAATATTTTCATAATTCTCTGTATTCAATATTTGATGAGACACAAGAGACTGTGTCCATGGAGCTGTGGTAGGTCATAGTGTTAACACCGAGGTCCCCTCTGTTACCCTCCAGGGATGAGAGGTTGACTAGAGGGCATCACAGTCACACTGGCCTGATTGGCATGCTTAACCATGCAAATTAATGACTTTGAAGACAAAGGCATTGTCTGTTAACCCTGGAGTCCAACATGAAAAATGTAGCATCACAAAAATAAATGACCAAGAACAAAAAGGAGAATGTTTTGTGATATATCAACGGTCTCTTTCCCCCCCAAAACTATTGCAAACCCTTTCACCACATTAGCTGGACCAAATCAACATGCACACATCAATATACCATAACCATAAAAAAAATGGTTTTACTGTTGCAAGATTTCACTCAATGACTAGTCACTGTGATCTGGACACGTACTGCATGCCTATGGGTAAATAGTGTAAGTAAATACAAATCATCTGCAATAGTACTCTATTGTGCACTCATCCCGCCCACTGGGCACACTACGTCATTTTAATGTGTAGAATTGGGTAACATTTGGTAGATACATTGATCAGTGGTGTAATATGTGCAGAGAGATACATATATATGTGTTCATCTACAAAGCCCTTTTGGGTAAACTCCCTCTTTACMTCTGTWGTCTGGTCTCCTTCACCACCAGCAGTTACCATACCTGGTCTGCTAGGTGGTTGCTACTTGAAGTCCCCAGGACATTCACAGTATTATGCAAGACTGCCTTCTCTTCTTGTGAACCAGACGCATGGAATAGTCTACAATCCATGCTTCATCTAGATATGTTCATGCCACTGAATGAATTTAAAATATTGAWGGGACACTGTTACGGAGGAGTGTAAATGTATTTTYTAGGCTGGATCATGTTGTTGTATTGTATTSTTGTATGTTTTAATTCTGTAATGTAGTGATTGTTGCTGCCTTCTTGGCCAGGTGTCCCTTGAAAAAGAGACTATGGGTCTCAATGGGCTTTTCCTGGTTAAATAAAGGTTAAATAAAATAAAATAAGTAAGTACTTAAGTACAAATACTTTAAAGTACTTCTTAAGTAGTTTTTGGGRGTAAATGTACTTTACTATTAATATTTTTGATAACTTTTACTTCACTACATTCCTAAAGAAAATGATGTACTTTTTACTCCATACATTTTACCTGACACGCATAAGTACATTTTGAATGCTTAGCAGGACAGGAAAATGGTCCAATTCACACACTTATCAAGAGCACATCCCTGGTCTTCCCTACTGCCACTGATCTGGCAGACTCACTAAACACAAATGCTTCGTTTGTAAATTGTGTCTGAGAGTTAGAGTGCCCCTGGTTATCCATAAATGAAAAAAACAAGAAAATTGTGCCATCTGGTTTGCTTAATAAAAGTAATTTATAGTTATTTATACTTTTATTTTTGATACTTGATATTTTAGTAATTAAATTGACTTTTGACACTTAATTATCAAATACTTTAAAACTTTTACTCAAATAGTATTTTACTGTGTGACTTTCACTTTTACTTTAGTCATTTTCTAAATGAGCTCTAGGAAGAGTCTTGGTGGTTCCAAACATCTTCCATTTAAGAATGATGGAGGTCGATGTGTTTTTGGGTACGTTCAATGCTGCAGAAATGTTTTGGTACCCTTCCCCAGATCTGTGCTTCGGCACAATCTTGTATCGGAGCTCTATGGACAATTCCTTCGACCTCATGGCTTGGTTTTTACTCTGACATGCACTGTCAACTGTGGGACCTTATATCGCCAGGTGTGTGCCTTTCCAAATCATGTCCAATCAATTGAATTTACCACAGGTGGACTCCAATCAAGTTGTAGAAACCTCTCAAGGATTATCAATGGAAACAGGATGCACCTGAGTTCAATTTTGAGTCTCAGAGCAAAGGGTCTGAATGCTTACGCAAATAAGGTATTTCTGATTTTTATTTTTCATAACATTTCTAAAAACCTGTTTTCCCTTTGTCATTATGGGGTATTGTGTGTAGATTGTTGACGGTTTTTATTTATTTAATCCATTTTAGAATTAGGCTTTAACGTAACAAAATGTGGAAAAAGTCAAGGGGTCTGAATACTTTTTGAAGGCACTGTATACAAAACCTTAAGAACTCATGTTCTTTCCAAGACTGAGGTGAATCCAGGTGAAAGCTACAGTATGACCCCTTATTGATGTCACTTGACAAAATATTTACGTGCCTTTGAATGGGGTATGATAGTAGGTGCCAGGTGCACAGGTTTGTGTCAAGAACTACAATGCTGCTGGATTTTTCACACTCAACAGTTTCCTGTGTGTATCAAGAATGGTCCACCACCCAAAGAACATCCAGCCAACTTGACAATTGTGGGAAGCATTGAAGTCAACATGGGCCAGCATCCTTGTGGAACGCTTTCGACACCTTATAGTGTCCATTCCCTGATGAATTGAGGCTATTCACATACACTACATACGCACGCATACACATAACACACAGACGCATATTGACACAACACAACACAAACACATAATTTGTCCTTAACTGACTTGCCTAGTTAAATAAAGGTAAAATATATTTGACAAATAAATTAAAACAATTCCAGGTTACTCATGAAGCTGGTTGAGAGAATGCCAAGAGTGTGCAAAGCTGTCATCAAGGCAGAGTGGCTACTTTGAAGAATCTAAAATGTAAAATATATTATAATTTGTTTAACACTTTTTTGGTTACTACATGATTCCATATGTGTTATTTCATTGTTTTGATGTCTTCACTATTATTCTACAATGAAGAAAATAGTCAAAATAAAGAAAAACCCTTGAATGAGTAGGTGTTTCCAAACTTTTGACTGGTACTGTACTTACAGTGCCTGCAAAAAGTATTCAAACCCTTTAACTTATGTTGTGTTACAGACTGAATTCGAAATGGCTTAAATAAATAAAAATTCTCACCCATCTACACACAATACCCTAACATGTTTTTGAAATTTGGGAAATGTATTGAAAATTAAATATAGAAATATCAAATTAACATAAGTATTCACACCCCTTAGTTAATACCTTGTTTATGTTATTGTCCTGCTGAAAGGTGAATTCATCTCCCAGTGTCTGGTGGAAAGCAGACTTAACAAGGTTTTCTGCTAGGATTTTGCCTGTGCTTAGCTATTTTAAAAAATCCTGAAAAACTCTCCAGTCCTTAACGATTAAAAGCATACTCATAACATGATGCAGCCACCATGATGCTTGAAATTGCTTTTCCAAAGTTTTTGCAGTATTATTTTAATGCATTGTTGCAAACAGGATGCATGTTTTGGAATATTTTTATTCTGTACAGGCTTTCTTCATTTAACCCTATTAAGTAGGTTAGTATTGTGGAGTAAATACAATGTTGTTGATCCATCCTCAGTTTTCTCCCATCACAGCCATTCAACTCTGTAMTTGTTTTATAACAGGAAAGAGTTAGGAAAGACGCCTGTATCTTTGTAGTGACTGGGTGTCTTGATACCCCATCCAGAGTGTAATTAATAATTTCACCATGCTCAAAGGGATATTCAATGTGACCAATAGGTGCCTTTCTTAGCGAGACATTGTAAAACCTCCCTGGTCTTTGTGGTTGAATCTGTGTTTGAAATTCACTGCTCGACTGAGGGACCTTAAAGATCATTACATATGAGGTAGTCATTCAAAAATCATGTTAAACGCTATTATTGCACACAGAGTGAGTCCATGAAACTTATTATGTGACTTAAATTTTTACTCCTGAACTTATTTAGGCTTGCCATAACAAAGGGGTTGAATACTTATCGACTCAAGATATTTCAGCTTTTCATTTTTTATTAATTTGTAACAATTTCGAAAAACATAATTTTGCTTTGACATTATGGGGTATTGTGAGTAGGCCAGTGACAAAACAAATCTACATTTAATCCATTTTCAATGTAGACTGTAACAAGATCTGGAAAAAGCCAAGTGGTGTGAATACTTTCTGAAGGCACTGTACACATTACACACACGCACACTCTTTTACACATAATTTGCTGCTGCTACTCTGTTCTTTATTTTACTCTTATTATTATCTATCCTGATGCCTAGTCACTATACCCTGCCTTCATGTACATATCTACCTGGAATACCTCATACCTCTGCACATTGATCTGGTACTGGTACTCCTTGTATATAGCTCCACATTGATCTGGTACAAGTACTCCCTGTATATAGCTCCACATTGATCTGGTACAGGTACTCCCTGTATATAGCTCCACATTGATCTGGTACTCCCTGTATATAGCTCCACATTGATCTGGTACTGGTACTCCCTGTATTTAGCTCCACATTGATCTGGTACAGGGTAACGTCGCCTCTATATAGCTCCACATTGATCTGGTACAGACTCCCTGTATATAGCTCCACATTGATCTGGTAATACTCCCTGTATATAGCTCCACATTGATCTGGTACTGGTACTCCCTGTATTTAGCTCCACATTGATCTGGTACAGGTACTCCCTGTATATAGCTCCACATTGATCTGGTACTGGTACTCCCTGTATATAGCTCCACATTGATCTGTACTGGTACTTCCCTGTATATAGCTCCACATTGATCTGGTACGTACTCCCTGTATATAGCTCCACATTATCTGTACAGGTACTCCCTGTATATAGCTCCACATTGATCTGGTACAGACTCCCTGTATATAGCTCCACATTGATCTGGTACTCCCTGTATATAGCTCCACATTGATCTGTATGGTACTCCCTGTTATATAGCTCCACATTGATCTGGTACAGGTACTCCCTGTATATAGCTCCACATTGATCTGGTACTGGTACTCCCTGTATATAGCTCCACATTGATCTGGTACTGGTACTCCCTGTAATAGCTCCACATTGATCTGGTACAGGTACTCCCTGTATATAGCCTCACATTGATCTGGTACGGTACTCCCTGTATATAGCTCCACATTGATCTGGTACAGTACCTCCCTGTATATAGCTCCACATTGATCTGGTACAGGTACTCCCTGTATATAGCTCCACATTGATCTGGTACAGGTACTCCCTGTATATAGCTCCATTCTTGTGTATTTTATTTTATTCCTCTAGTGTTACAATTTAATTTTTTAACTCTGCATCGTTGAGAAGGGCTCTTAAACAAGCATTTCACGGTAAAGTCCAGTTGTATAAGGCACATGTGACAAATACAACTTGATCATAAAACTCATGTCACATACAGTGTCAACGTTTGATGTACAGTTACAAGATGACATGGTGTCATATTCTGGGTTGTTCTGAACAGAATGAGCCTATGTTTGTCTATTGTGAAGAAAGATTGCAGCAGAACACCTGAAAGCACTCATGACTCCTTTCTATGTGTACCATAATTAAGATCTGTTTCTCGGAATTGCCTTGTGAACGCCTAACATTGTAAGATCACATTTTATAACTTAGCTAGTCATGTTGGCAATAGAGCAAGCTTTCAAATGATGCCCACCTGACCCAGATTGCTATTTATAATGGGCATAAACAACAAAAGTAATTTTGTGATTTTAGATTATATTGGGAAAAAAAACAAAAACAACAATAACATTTGGGGCAGTCTTTCACACAGCCTACAATTGGTGGCTTAGAGACATGGAATCTTGCGAATTGAGGTTGAGGTTGAAATAAGGGGATAGTTAAGATCAGATCCATAGGAGAACAAGGCAATATGGAAACATGGGGTATGTAGCTCAGCATGGCTACTAATTGAAAGAAAACAGATTCCTCTCCTACAGACTTTTTCACCAGTATGGCAGATGCATGATTACTTGCCTCTGTGTTGCCAGTAATAGTCAACCCATGTGCTACATAGTATTTTTTTTTAGTATATATTTTTTTAAGGGGTGGATCAGCTTAATATTGCAGAAAGATTGTTGCTTCCATCAATGTAATTGTCTGCATCATTTCCAATCCCCCATATCTTTTTTTTGTAAATATATATATATATATATATATATACAGTATATATGTATATATATATATCCATATACATACACGTACACACACACATGCATACATATACATATACAGTATATACATACACATACCTATATAGATGTACATACGTTTTTATTTTTTATATACCTTTATTCCCCGTAAACCCTACAACCCTTCCCCCAATTGGAGTAAACTAATAAACAATAACACTTAGGCTTCTACCGTCAGTTTATACATCTTATACACATTTTACAGACACAATCTATTTTACAATAGCTATTTTTTGTTTGTTTTTAGTCCTTCCTCTATTTCTGATGTCCATCCAGTTTGATTTCTATTTGTAACTGTGCTATTTCACAACATTTCGGAACCTATATACATTTTACAGACCCCGTATGTGTTACATTGGTTATCTTGTTATTAGTCCCACCCTTCAGCTCCATTCAACCCCTCCCATCTATCTCTCAACATCATCCATTTTGAATTCCTATTTGCCATATATTTTTCAACTGTGCTGTGATGTTTCACAAAAGTACTGAACCTTTCTATTCTCATAGCTTCTACAGATTGTAAATTCAATTTTTTTTTTTTTGCTGAAATAATTATTATATTATTGATTGATTGACTATGGCTTTTCAAATCACCCAGTATTGCTCTCTGCAGCGTTAGTTCTAGGCAAATGTTGCAATTCTTCAGCAATTCCTGAACCTTTGACCAAAAACGAGCCACATATGGACAATACCAAAATAAATGATCTAATGACTCTGCCTCCTCACAGCAGAATCTGCAGAGCTGGGAAGGTTGTATCCCCCATATATATAACATTCTATTGGTTGCAAGAATTTTGTATAGTAATTTAAATTGAAAAATGTGAAGTTTGAATCCGGCGTTGTTTTGCATATCAATTCATAAACCATGTGCCATGGAATGTGTACATCGAAAATCTCTTCCCAACTATTTTACAATTTATATGGCACAGCTGTCAGTTTTTTGGTCCTTAAATGAAATTGGTATATGTTTTTATTTATCACACTTTTCTTTAACCGTTTATGTTCTTTAATACAGGGTTCCTTACTTTTTTCCCCTTCTACTTGCCTCTTCCATTTTTTGTGGTAATGCTGCAATTAGTTGGTTGTAATTTTGGGTAGAACAGACATTTCCATATGTCAATGTTAGCTGCATGTGTGACAACTCCACCAGTCCTATTTATGATATCATTCACAAAAAAAAAATTAMATTTTAAAACATTTCTTCAACAAGTTTTTTTTGAGCAATTAGTATATTTGAGTTTAACCACAATATTTGTTGTATTATTTGTTCTGTCTTTTCAGGTGGATTAAACTGAAATTGCAACCAACTTTCTAAGGCTTGTTTAAAAAATTATGATATTTCCTTTTCAAACAACCGAAAGTGAGCAGGTGTAATCTGAATTAAGGGAAAAAGGCCCTTCTTGAACATAGGATGAGACATTCCTACCAATTTACTAGAGAACCAGTTTGGATTTAAGTATAACTTTTGTATGACTGATGCCTTTAGTGAGAGGTCTAATGCTTTAATATTTAATCATTTCTGCCCTCCGAATTCATATTTGTTATATAAATAGGACCTTTTAATTTGGTCTGGCTTGCCATTCCAAATAAAATTCAATATTTTTTGTTCATATAATTTTAAAAGCAGGTCACTAGGTGTAGGCAAAACCATAAGCAAATAGGTAAACTGTGATATGCCTAAAGAGTTAATCAGGGGGATTTTTCCACAAATAGACAGGTATTTTCCTTTCCATGGTAGCAAGAGCTTATCTATTTTTGTTAACTTTCTATAAGAATTTATTGGAGTGAGATAATTTCTTTCTTTTGGGATTTGTATACCGAGTATGCCCACATCTCCGTCAGACCATTTCATTGGTAAACTACACGGTAATGTAAAATGTGCATTTTTTTGGTGATCCAATACGTAATATAGTACACATTTGGTTTTAATCCAGAGAGGATAGCAAAAGTATCTAGATCCTCTATGAGGCCGTGGAGAGATTCTAATTGTGGTTTTAAAAGAAAACATGAATCATCAGCGTACAATGACACCTTAGTTTTTAAATCATGGATTTCTAATCCCTTAATGTTATTGTTTGATCTAATTTGAACAGCTAACATTTCGATGGCAATAATAAATAGATATGCCGATAGTGGAGAACCTTGTTTTACTCCTCTAGATAGTTTAAGACTTTCTGAGATGTAGCTATTATTTACTATTTTACACCTAGGGTTACTATATTTAACTTGAACCCTTTTCATAAGAGATTCCCCCAAATTGAAATATTCTAGGCCTTTTCAAAATCAGCTATGAAAACCAGGCCTGGTGTCCCCGATATTTCATAGTATTCTATTGTTTCCAGTACTTGTCTTATATTATCTCAAATGTAAAAAACCTGTCTGATTAGGATGAATAATATCTGACAATACTTTTTAAATTCTATGCGCCAAGCATTTTGCTAGGATTTTTGCATCACAACACTGACGTGTAAGAGGTCTCCAATTTTTTAAATGGACTGGATCTTTATATATACCACTTGGGTCCTCTTTCAGTAATAATGATATCAGACCTTCTTGTTGTGTGTCTGATAATCTACCATTTATATAGGAGTGGTTAAAACATGCTAATAATGGTCCTCTGAGTATATAAAAAAAAAATGTTTTTTCCACATCCAGCCCTGGAGTTTTCCCAGCCTTAAAGGCTTTAATTGCACCAAGAAGTTCCTCCTCTGTAATTTGCCCTTCACACGAAGGCCAAATTAGGAAAAAAATTAGGAAAAAAATTCATACAATTAGCTTCAGTTAGTGGAGATGGAGGAGACTGAAACAAAAACATATTCTTAAAGTACTTTACTTACTCTTTCAAAATATAATTCAGTGAATCATGCGTGACTCGATCATTTGTATCAAGTTTCAATAAAAAATGTTTGGTAGCATTTCTATATTGAAGATTGAAATAGAATTTGGTGCATTTTTCCCCATATTCCATTCAGTTCACTTTATTTTTTATAATATATTACACTGGATCTTTCTTGAATAAGTTCCTCCATTTCTTTTTGTTTTTCCTCTAACTTGTTCTGTGCCTCTATGGTACAGTTTTATTGCTATCTAACTGTACTGTTAGTCCTTCAATTTCCTTTGTTAATATKGACTCTTTTGATCTAAATTGCTTTTGTTTTATAGATGAGTACTGAATTGCATGGCCTCTAAAGGCACATTTAAAAGTGTCCCATACAATAAGGGGATCTGCTGTACCTATGTTATGTCTGAAAAAGTCMGTTATAAATTCTTCTGTCCTAGTTCTAAWYAATKTATCATCTAGWAGGCTTTGATTAAAWTYCCAATATCCTCGCCCACGTGGAAATTCTGTAAGAGTAATATATATGCCAATTATGTGATGATCCGACCGCATTCTGTCCCCTATCAACACTTTTTAAACTTTTGGTGCCAGAGAGAATGGCATAAGAAAGTAGTCAAGACAACTAGCTTGATTAAGCCTCCTCCATGTATATCTCACTAGGTCAGCGTATTTAAGTGTGGCTAACTGATCTACTGAATTCACACACACCCACACAACGCACACGCACACTCGCCACACACACACACACACACACACACACACACCACACACCACCACACACACACACACACACACACACACACACACACACACACACACACACACACACACACACACACAGCTGTGCTTCAAGACTGTCAAAAGACCACCCGTTTATTATGGAGAGAGATCTTAACTTGTGGAATTTTAAACAGATGCATGCAGGACTATGTTACCCTACACACTTCCCATTTCCTTCAGTTTCCATAACTCGTGTCCAGAGCATTTGTCCCAGAATCTACCCAATTAAGCCAACTCCCAGGTAAGGGATTAAATGTGAAGCATCAGTAGGTGCTGACTGCATCAGGCGGCCGTGGCCTAGCTATCTGACAGCACATCAATTTTAGTCGGATGGACGGGAGCCTGGGAGGAGCAGCACTGATTAAACCAGTACTTGTTGGAGCTGACGTCTCTCCGGACTCCCACCCGTCACCAATGGCAACTCAAGCGCTGAGAGTGAAATAGTGTTCAGGGTCACCAAGGTTTTTGATGATCTGGCAGCAAGCGTACATTTAGAGGTGATGCTCAACCCTCTCTCCTTCTCCAACTATCCCAAAATAGAATGATTTACCAGCCAATGCTAAGAACTCCAGTGCTCACACACAGTATCCTTGGAAATAATGGTTGACTCCTTCTGTCACTATTTCCTCCCTTAATGAATTGGGGATCCTTCAACTGTGTTTTAACTGCAAGGCAGCAGACGGGTCACACCAAACTGGCCCAACAGAATTAAACCATACAACTGAACTACACTGTATGAGGCCTGATCTAAATAGAACAGCAGAGCTGATCACCGCTGTCAGGTTTCTATTCAGACTCTCATCTTGAGAACTGCTGCTGGTAAAATGAGACTCAGGCTTTTACAGCAAATGTCACATCACAGCCTCTTCCTACCATTGTAAATGAGATAGTAAACTGCCATGTCATTTTAGATATCCAAAAAAGGCAATGCTTTCTGAGAGGGACCAAACACCTAGCACAAATAGTTTTCAGATGCTTTTGATTATACAGTAGATATCCTGTGATATCCTTTTGACCAGTTTTGTTGGTCAAAACTGTGGCAATGGAGTATGTGATCATGTTTGCTAAAATGCACGGTATAGTATGCARTCCTATTGTCACTGTGTTGTCTTAAACATAGGTTTTTAAAACCAGCAGCAATATAAAGGCATTGTAATTAATAACCTTTTTCACTGTATAATATAAACTGAGGGTTTAAGATGAATGTGTCTCCAGTACTGCAGCATTGACTAAAGACACAGTGTCCTGATAATCGGTGAGAGTCAGTATGTAAGATGGCGCCAGAGCAGAAAGCAGAGGATTTACATGCCCCCAACCAATTGTTTTTTTGTTTGTTTATTTGTGTTATTCGTAACTTATATTTTTACTTATTATGTACATAATGTTGCCGCTACCTCCTCTTATGACTGAAAATAACTTCTGGACAACAGGACTGCGATTACTCACCACAAACTGGCAGAATCCTTATTTTCGAATAACGAGTCTGACCCGGCCAACGCGAACGATATACTGCTTTCTCAGGAACAGGCCCAGATCCCCGTGTTTCGGGTGTAGAGGAGGCGGAGAAAAAGGGGCAGGAGCAGGCTGCCTTCTGAGAATTTTTAGGCGATCGAATAAACCGCCACTTCCTTCCATTCTGCTAACAAATGTGCAATCTTTGGACAATAAAATCGATGACCTACACGGAAGATTAAACTACATACGGGACATTCAAAACTGTAATATATTATGCTTCACGGAGACGTGGCTGAACGACGACACTATCAACACAGCTGGCAGGTTATACGCTGCACTGGCAGGATAGAACAGCGGCGTCTGGTAAGACAAGGGGTGGCGGACTATGTATTTTTGTAAATAACAGCTGGTGCACAATATCTAAGGAAGTCTCGAGCTATTGCTCGCCTGAGGTAGAGTATCTCATGATAAACTGTAGACCACACTACCTACCTGGAGAGTTTTTATCTGCATTTTTCGTAGATGTTTACATACCACCACAGTCTAAGACAATATTGAATGAGCTGTATTCCGCCATAAGCAAACAAGAAAACGCTCACCCAGAGGCGGTGCTCCTAGTAGCCGAGTACTTTAATGCAGGGAAACTTAAATCCATTTTACCAAATTTCTATCAGCATGATCAAAAATCTGGACCACCTTTACTCAACACAGAGACGCAGTGTTAGATCAATAAAAAAAGTGGTCAGATGAAGCAGATGCTAAGCTACAGGACTGTTCTGCTAGCACAGACTGGAATATGTTCCGGGATTCCTCCGATGGCAATGAGGAGTACATCACATCAGTCATTGGCTTCATCAATAAGTGCATCGATGACGTCGTCGCCACAGTGACCGTAAGTACGTACGTACCCAACCAGAAGCCATGGATTACAGCCAACATCCACACTGAGCTAAAGGCTAGAGCTGCCGCTTTCAAGGAGCAAGGCTCTAACCGGGAAGCTTATAAGAAATCCTGCTATGTCCTCTGACGAACCATCAAAAAGACAAAGAGTCAATACAGGACTAAGATCGAATCTCTGACGCTCGTCGGATGTAGCAGGGCTTGCAAACCATTACAGACTACAAAGGGAAGCACAGCCGAGAGCTGCCTAGTGACACGAGCCTACCAGACGAGCTAAACTGCTTCTATGCTCGCTTCAAGGAAAATAACACTGAAACATGCATGAGAGCACCAGCTGTTCTGGAAGACCGTGTGATCACGCTCTCCGCAGCCGATGTGAGTAAGACCTTTAAACAGGTCAACATTCACAAGGCCGCAGGGCCAGACGGATTACTAGGACGTGTACTGCGAGCATGCGGTGACCAACTGGCAAGTGTCTTCACTGACATTTTCAACCTCTCCCTGTCCGAGTCTGTAATACCAACATGTTTCAAGCAGACCACCATAGTGCCTGTGTCCAAGAACACTAAGGTAACCTGCCTAAACGACTACCGACCCGTAGCACTCACGTCTGTAGCCATGAAGTGCTTTAAAAGGATGGTCATGGCTCACATCAACACCATTACCCCAGAAACCCTAAACCCACTACAATTTGCATACAGATGATGCAATCTCTGTTGCACTCCACACTGCCCTTTCCCACCTGGACAAAAGGAACACCTATGGTAGAATGCTGTTCATTGACTACAGCTCAGCGTTCAACACCATAGTGCCCTCAAAGCTCATCAATAAGCTAAGGACCCTGGGACTTAACATCTCCCTCTGCAACTGGATCCTGGACTTCCTGACGAGCCGCCCACAGGTGGTAAGGGTAGGTAACAACACATCCGCCACGCTGATCCTCAACACAGGGGCCCCTCAGGGGTGGGTGCTCAGTCCCCTCCTGTATCCCTGTTCACTCATGACTGCACGGCCAGGCTCGACTCCAACACCATCATTAAGTTTGCCGATGACACAACAGTGGTAGGCCTGATCACCAACAACGACGAGACAGCCTACAGGGAGGAGGTCAGAGACATGGCTGTGTGGTGCCATGACAACAACCTTTTCCTCAACGTGATCAAGACAAAGGAGATGATTGTGGATGACAGGAAAAAGAGGACTGAGCACGCCCCCATTCTCATTGACGGGGCTGCAGTGGAGCAGGTTGAGAGCTTCAAGTTCCTTGGTGTCCACATCACCAACAAACTAACATGGTCCAAGCACACCAAGACAGTCATGAAGAGGGCACGACAAAACCTATTCCCCCTCAGGAGACTGAAAAGATTTGGCATGGGTCCTCAGATCCTCAAAAGGTTCTCCATTCAAGTACGATGGACAACGCCCTACTACAACAGTTGATCACGGCACAGCAGACAACCATAGAACTCCTGCAACAACAGCTGAGCCGGCGAGCTTAGAGCTGAGCTTACCTCGTTTCTCCAAGGAGGATGATATCGAGGCCTTCCTCATGACCTTCAAAAGGACGGACACCTTGGAAGAGTGGCCGCCCACAGTGGCTGGAACCTGGAATGGGAGTAGGACATGTGATAGAGACCCTCGTAGGGGACAAGATATTGAGGGAATTACCCAGTGACTTAAAAAGGGTTGTGGGGCAAGCCAACCCGTTGTCAGCTGACGACATACGCCAGGCGGTGGAAACATATCGATCTACAGGGGAGTTGTTAAAAAGTGACAAGGAGGAACAGAAGGATTCTCCAAATCCCGTTCCACAACTCACCCCGGCGTGTCCGCCACCGAAACCCCCAAACCCCCTCCGGAAGTGAGAGAAGTCATCCCCCACACAGCAGGGTCAGTGTTATAAATGTCAGTCTCCCGACCATTATGCCCCACAATGTCCTAGCAAGGACGAGTCCATGGTCACGGAGTCATCACTGCCCATCCACACACATCGCGGTTCGAGAGGGAAGGATCAACACTGTGTGTTAGCAGAAATAGCCCCAGCCCCAGAGATTCCGGTTCGAGTAGAAGGACAAAATGTGGTAGCCATTCTCGACTCGGGAAGTATGGTTACGTTAGTAGAGGAGCGGATGGTGACCTCCACAACACTGCTACCAGACAAAGTAGCCGAGTCCTGTATCCATGGAGACACCCACTATTACCCCACCGTGAATCTGTCTATTCTCACTCCGAAAGGAAGGTGTACAATCAGGGCACGGAAAGTACCCCAGCTGAAGGTGCCATTATTGATCGGGAGAGACTGTCCCCTATATAAGGAGCTTCGGCAGATGACGTTATGCACGGGAAGAAGGGGGACAGGAAAGAAGAAAAAACACAAATCCAAGCCGGAGGTAGTAGTCCTACAAGGAGATGTAGCCGCGTCCTCGTCCTCTGGAGCAGAGGAAGAAATAGCGACCCAACGTTTATGACAGATATTCCAGGAAACCACCGATGAAGACACCTGCGAAGGGTTATACACGATGCAGGAAGGAAGGAGGCTCCGGAGGATCGCCCAAAGACTGCCTTCGCCACACCGGAGGGGCTTTTCCAGTATGTGAGGATGCCCTTCGGACTGCATGGTGCCGCTGCAACTTTCCAACGCCTCATGGATGCCATTCTACGGACCCATCAAGAGTACGCAGCGGCGTACATAGACAATGTGGTCATCCACAGCGAGGACTGGGATAGTCACCTCCTGCGACTACAGGCGGTGCTCGTGAGTCTGGAAGCCACAGGGTTGATGGCCAATCCCAAAAAATGCTGCCTACCTGGGGTACACCGTTGGGAATGGGAAAATACGCCCACAGGCAGAGAAGACCATGGCAATTCGGGACTGGCCTCAACCACGGACCAAGCGGGACGTTCGGGCCTTCTTAGGGATAACGGGATATTATCGCCGTTTTATCCCGGGATATGCAACCATTGCCAACCCCCTCACAGACCTCATCAAGAAAAACTTGCCAAACCAGGTAGAGTGGAAAGACGAGACGGAAGATGCCTTTCAATCGCTAAAAAATGGCCTGTGTTCTGATCCCGTCCTAGAGGCTCCGGACTTCTCACAAAAGTTCATTGTGCAGGTAGATGCCTCGGATATGGGGCTCGGGGCCGTACTAGCTCAGGGTGAAGGCGAAGCAAAGAGGCTGATTCTCTTCATAAGTAGGAAGCTCAGCGATCGGGAACAGAGATATGCTACCGTAGAGAAAGAGGCCTTAGCCATTAAGTAGGCAAGATTATCTCCGGTACTACCTACTGGGTCGGAGGTTTGCATTAGTTACTGACCATGCGCCCCTCACGTGGATGGCTGGTAAGAGAAACAATAACAACAGAATAGCCAGATGGTTTCTGGCTTTAAAACCGTTCTCCTTCCATGTCATCCACAGGGCCGGATCGAGGAACGGGAATGCAGACGCGCTGTCCCGACGCGACCAAGACGGTGCGTCTGGCGCCCGACCCTCCGGTTCGTTCCTGAGGGGGAGGTATGTGGAAGGACCACCAGAGGGCAGGCTGGGCTCACGGATAGTAGCCCAACAAATTACTTGGTCCGCTCACACTACCTACATGTACATGTTACCTCAACTAACCGGTGCCCCCGCACATTGACTCGGTACTGGTACCCCCCTGTATAAATCTTGCTATTGTTATTTTACTGCTGCTCTTTAATTACTTGTTACTTTTATTTCTTATTCTTATCTGTATTTTTTAAAACTGCATTGTTGTTTAGGGGCTCGTAAGTAAGCATTTCACTATAACCTGTTGTATTCGGTGCATGTGACTAATAAAATTTGATTTGATTTGAGGATACAAAGCCCAGCACTGGCTGTTCTTCCCAGGCCAATCCATCCATCATTGCTACACTGAATCATCTCATTGTCAATAACGGATGGAGCAATACATTACAGCCATGTGGTAACTGTTAGTGTTAATGACATTGAGCAGTCCCCTTGAGTACAGAAAACGCCTAGATGCACAACACACTTGCTTAGTAAGGCAATAATATATGGAAATTCATTGTGAGGTAAACAAATAGGAGACCGGTGGATTCGGCTAAGAGGCCTGCTCACAAGGAATGCCATTTCACTGCAATATTTAACAACAATGTACAAATGACTACTTCAGTGCAAAACAACCCAAAATCTGTCCCCCCACCTCCACATCGTCAAAGGTTGAGATTTTCAATCACTGTAATAATTGCAGATTTTATATTACAATGGGACTTTGACATTTTCATACATTCTAAACCCCCAGTATTGCCAAAGTTCCTACTTTGTGTGCCACTGCAGCATGTGGGCTGATATTAACTTCCTGTTTCCCCAATAAATCAGGGAGCCCTGTCCGCTTATCTCTGTCTGATACCCAGATCAATCTGCCTTTTAATCCCCAGCCCACTCCGCCTAGTGTGAAGCCAGCACATCAGGCACAGCCCGCCAGCCTGTGTCCCAAATCCAAAGTCAAAGCCACAGGAAGAGATGGGGAGTGAGGATTGATCTCAGCAATGGTAGGTAAAGAATTCAGAGTGCATACAGGGCTTATGTGTGATCTACTGTAAATGCCATAATGCTAATCTGAAAACCAAACAAGGTGTCTGATTTGCTTATGCTATGCCCGGCAAAGCTGTGATGTATCATTGGGCTCATCTGTATTTGTCCGCCTGCGTGGTTTCACAACTCCAGTCAAAGTTGCTGTCAACAACAAAAGAGTGCCAAAGTTATAGACAATTTCCTGAGCTTGAGACTTGGGTCAAATCAAATCAAATGTTATTGGTCACATACACATATTTTGCAGATGTTATTGCGGGTGTAGGGAAAAGCTTGTGTTCCTAGCTCCAACAGTGCAGTAGTATCTAACAATTCACAACAATAAACACAAATCTATTGAATTTAATAAAATACAGTAGAATAGAATACAGTATATACATATGAGATGAGTAAAGCAGTATGTAATAATTATTTAAACATTATTAAAGTGACTAGTGTTCTATTATTAAAGTGGCCAGTGATTCCAAGTCTATGTATATAGGGCAGCAGCCTCTAAGATGCAGGGTTGCATAACTGGGTGAAAGCCGGCTAGTGATGGCTATTTAACAGTCTGATGGCCTTGAGATTGAAACTGTTTTTCAGTCTCTCGTCCCAGCTTTGATGCACATGTACTGACCTCACCTTCTGGATGATAGCGGGGTGAACAGGCTGTGGCTCAGGTGATTGATGTCATTGATCTTTTTGGCCTTCCTGTGACATCGGGTGCTGTACGTTTCCTGCAGTGGCGGATTTAGGTATGGGCGACATGTGCAGCCGCCATCTTGCCGGGGGCAGCACGGGGCACGCGCACAAAAAAATGTGGAATGGGGACATTTGCGCGATCGGTTTTCTATCGTTCATTTGCACGTCACGTCAATGATATCATGTCACCGTGTGGAACTGTGAGTCAATTAACCTTGTCGGAGTGGGCGCCCGATTCTAGTTTGTGAGCTAGAGCTTGTTAGGGCTAGGGTCCTTTTTTCAGAATTTCCGCCTGACTGACGTACCCAAAGTAAACTGCCTATTACTCAGGCCCAGAAGCCAGTATATGCATATAATTGGTACCATTGGATAGAAAACCCTTTGAAGTTTGTAGAAGTTCAAAAATAATGTATGAGACTATAACACAATTTATATGATAGTAGAAAATCCAAAGAAAAACCAACCAGAATTTCTTTTTTTGAGAGCCCATGCTCTTACAATGGAAAGCTATGGGTCCTATGCAATTCCAGCTCCCAGATTGCAATTCCTATGGCTTCTACTGGATGTCAACAGGTTTGTTCAAGGTTTMAGTCTTGTTTCTTCCAAAACGAGGAAGAATTTTTAGTTTTGGTTCAAGGAGTCAAAGTTGGAAATCAGTCTCTGGGCGCGCGACGAAGAGGACGCGCACTTGCTAATTTTACTTTTCTATTRAACATACTTCTTTCCGTATGAATAATTATAGTTTAATTACATTTTAGGGTATCTGAGGATTAAAAAGAAATGTAGTTTGACTTGTTTTAACAAATTTTAGCGGTAGCTTTATGGATTCCTTTGTCTGCATGATGAACTCAAATCGATAGCGACAACTAAAATTACTTTTTGGGAAATAAAGGACTTTATCTAACAAAACGACCATGCATGTTGTAGCTGGGACCCTTTGGATTGCAAATCAGAGGAAGAGTTTCAAAAAGTAAGTGATTATTTAATCGCTATTTGTGATTTTTTATGAAGCCCGTGCTGGTTGAAAAATATCACATGGCATGCTTTCACTGTAAAGCCTACTGTAAATCGGACAATGCAGTTGCATTAACAAGAATTTAAGCTTTTAACCGATATAAGACACTTGTATATACCTAGATGTTTAATAGCCATACTTTTTACAATTATTTATTTGAATTGCACGCCCTCCAATTTCATCGGAAATTGTCGACAGGTGACCCCCTGACGGGAAGAAGCTCTAGGCAGGCTACTGCCTGGGAAGGTCTCCCACTCAGAAGTACGAGATAGGGAGGGGGGCGGGGGTAGGTTGACCTCAGGTCTCCCCACTGGAAGCCTGAGGTAGGGGGATCTATCAAATACCACACCTCTAACTTTGTACAGTACTAATTCAATTAGTAAAGTCATTCACACTACGAAACGCAACCAAATAAACCACAATTCATTCATAATACTAAACTCAGCAAAAAAAGAAACGGGGTCTCACTGTCAACTGCGTTTATTTTCAGCAAACTTAACGTGTAAATATTTGTATGAACATAACAAGATTCACCACCTGAGACATAAACTGAACAAGTTCCACAGACATGTGACTRACAGAAATGGAATAATGTGTCCCTGAACAAAGAGGGTGTCAAAATCAAAAGTAACAGTCAGTATCTGATGTGGCCACCAGCTGCATTAAGTACTGCAGTGCATCTCCTCCTCATGGACTGCACCAGATTTGACAGTTCTTGTTGTGAGATGTTACCCCACTCTTCCACCAAGGCACCTGCAAGTTCCCGGACATTTCTGGGGGGAATGGCCCTAGCCCTCACCCTCCGATCCAACAGGTCCAAGACGTGCTCAATGGGATTGAGATCCGGGCTCTGGCCGTGGCAAGACACTGACATTCCTGTCTTGCAGGAAATCACACAACAGAACGAGCAGTATGGCTGGTGGCATTGTCATGCTGGAGGGTCAGGTCAGGATGAGCCTGCAGGAAGGGTACCACATGAGGGGGAGGATGTCTTCCTCTGTAACGCACAGCGTTGAGATTGCCTGCAATGACACAAGCTCAGTCCGATGATGCTGTGACACACCACCCAGACCATGAGGGACCCCTCCACCTCCAAATCGATCCCGCTCCAGAGTACAGGCCTTGGTGTAACGCTCATTCCTTCGACAATAAACGCGAATCCGACCATCACCCTGGTGAGACAAAACCCTGACTTGTCAGTGAAGAGCACTTTTTTGCCAGTCCTGTCTGGTCCAGCAACGGTGGGGTGTTGTGCGCTTAGGCGACGTTGTTGCTGGTGATGTCTGGTGAGAACCTGCCTCACAACAGGCCTACAAGCTCTCAGTCCAGCCTCTCTCAGCCTATTGCGGAAGTCTGAGCACTGATGGAGGGATTGTGCGTTCCGGTGTAACTCGGGCAGTTGTTGTGGCCATCCTGTACCTGTCCCGCAGATGTGATGTTCGGTTGTACCGGACCTGTGCAGTATGGACTAGAGATTACACAGTACATTGTAGTCTGAGGACAAGAGTCCGGACACACTTCACCTTGCATCAAATGACCCAACGAATCAGAGGGTTTTTATTTATTTCGAACATTAAGAATAATGGACATCAAAACTATGGAAATAGAACACATGGAATACATGAGAACCAAAAAAACATAGTCATATTTCGAGAACTCCACTATACTTTACACTGTTCTGCCAATAACTGCAATAGCCGCAACTCGCTCTCTATGCGTGCCTTTGCAGCAGTATTGCGCGACACATTGCATTTCTGTCAACACAGTCTCATGTGCCTAGCTGTTGCCCAATCCTCGCAGTGCACATCGCACATTTGCAAGCTATATACACGATGTAGCGCTCTGAGCTGTTATAAAGTACATTTGGTGGAGTTTACTTTCTTAATATGGCTTTTTGCGCCAAATCCATGTTGGTTGGTCCTCTGGACAAGGGTAGTTGGTATAGACCCAGAAGAGACATATATTGATGTTAAAAGAGCCGCAAGTGCCATTAAATGAATAAGAAGAACAGAGAAGCCTGGGCATCTTCTTTTGGTGTTTTCCTTCGAGAGTCAGTAGAGCTCGAGAATCACCACTTAACACGAGTGATTCTGACAGTAAGCTCTATTTATCTTTACTTGAAAGACGAACTAGTGTCAAAATCCCCACGTACACTAATTTTCGACAGATAACCATTCTTGTAATTTACGTCAAATATAGTGACGGGTCAATAAAACAGGAATCAACGTTCCACGATAAGGTGGCATGATTGACGAATAGGACTCTCATTTCGTATGTACTACACGAGAGTAAGTGTATATACACATGTGGTATTTCCATCTGGCTTATTTAGTATAGAGGTTATTCTAACCTTCCGTATTTCACGACAGAGACCAGTAGCGTCACTAAAAGTGTGACACGGCCAAGTAACTCATAATTGGCGACAACCGCAGATCCAAGATTAAAGTAGACAACAAGACTAATACATGCACAGTTATGCCAAGGAGGATACTGTGCGGAGACACATAAGGAACAACAAAGGCTAGACAAATTATACTAGTAGTGGCAGCATAAAGAAACCAATAATAAGGAAACAACAGCAATGAAATACAAACGTGACTGTAGAAGACAAGAAAAAACGAGCCAAAGAAGCATAAACATCTAATAGTAGACGACTGAGGCATGAAGAGGCATAGACGAGATTAGGCTAGCTCATCATTATAGCATTCTCGATAGTTTATACTTACAACTCCGGAAGGCGTAGAGTACTTTAGCGACACGTGAGCGGCAGTGAGAAAAGTGTAATAGTATTATCTCCGATGTGTGCATATGTATTCACATGGAAGCGCATAGGCAAGAGGGAGAAGAGAATGAGACGTTAGGTTCGATGCGAGAGAGCGCTAGAATATATGTTAGAGAGTGTGAGGCATAGAGTCATGAAGCTAGATTGTGGTGTTGGATTGCGGAGTAGGTCAAACAAACACCACCATTGGTGGTTCCTGGGATCGAGTTTGAGCACAGCATCCAGCAAGCGAATTCACATCACCATCCAATCTGGCTGCTATGCTGGTGCACTTAGCGTACTAGCTCTCGGATAGCAGATTTTTAACAGTTGTTGAGGGAGATAAAAGGCGAACTTAACCTCATAACTGTGTCAGTAGATTCTATAGCACGAATTATCGTTCCAGCATCAGCCTACGCAGCCATGGTGAGAAGAGGTCATTGTAAGGTGAAACAAAAGAAAGGAGACGTGTGCGACACGGGACTGATACAGGTATTAGACATGTGGCAGCTTTAAAGGGAACAAATTGACTCGAACCATGGTGAGATACACCTGCTCGGATGCACGCCGTGCCTCGCAAGTGAAGATGGGTGTAGGATGCCCATGTCGTGATCACTAGGGAGACGTAGAGGAGAAGAAAAGGCGAGCGCGACACGTGCTGTAACCTCAGTAGCACTAATGATGGGAGCCCCTTGTAGACTGTATCCTGAGAGACTGCCTATGGAGAGATACGAGCACTGTACCGAACACATAACTGCTGGTAGAGGAAGAATATATAGCCGAGGGACCATGCCGATCACTAGAGCGACATACACCACAGGTCAGCAGTGTGGGAGAAATAAGGCCAGTACATGTTGTGCATCTAAAAACCATGAATAAGCACTTGAGAGGTGGATATATACTGAATCATGGGTTTTAATATTGCATTGAGAGGTAGTAGTGGAGTTAGACTATTTTGTCAGAAGTAAGATAACCATCACTAATAAGCCTGTAGAGTTCTGAAGGATTCGGTGCTTTCAGGTATTATTCTACATAGTGTACACTATGATCAGTAGCACTAAATATAATAGGTAAAGGAATCCTGGTGCGCGGTTGGATGTCGAGGAAGGCTTGTTGACGATCGTAACGGAATAGAAAGCCGATCGTGTGCGTGGTTTGAGTGTTGTTTTGTGGAGTGGGGTAGTAGTGATTGTTAATTGAATTATATCGACAGTCACTCACGGAAACGATAGTAAGAGATTTGCAGTCTAGCCAAACAGACAGCCTAGGTAACTAAATTAGAATGTCACATATTCTAGGCTCAGGCATAGTAACGCTTGAGTCGTCTCACAGTAGGTAAGCTCTTATGGCCGAAAATAGCTCAAGTTCAGAAAGCTCAGGTCTTTGTCGTCACACAAATAGCGGGTGGCATGGCGACCAATGTAACGTCATAAGCACAGAATTACAACAGCCCTGGATGTCTAGCGATGTTACTGGTGATTAATTTGGTACAAACCTACAATTTTTATTTAGAAATGGATAAGCAGCAGTGTTGCCAGAATAGTAGTGGTGCCAGAATACGGGAATAGGTTAAGTGTTAAGTGTATTGAGTCTATTCTTTCCACAGAAATCCCGAGCGTGCGTTTAGTTGAGGTCAAGAGCTACTCATGAGATAAGCTTAGTTCGAGGGAGTAGTGTCTCAAGTGCCCATTAGAAGTGCGTGGAAGATATCTAATTGGTCATAATGTAATTTGCAGTATCGTTCTGTCCAAGCCTGCGCTCTAGGCGATGGAGTAAATCAGAGTGAGATGATCGAGCTTCCTCCACTGACAAGCAGCGGTATGGTCAAACTGAGGCGAGAGACATCAATGTTTGAGATATTGCCACTTGCTTTGACAGCTTCTAGACAAAAGTATGATGCGGCTTGAGGGTCAGGCTTCGCGCGTATGATAGAATTGAACCCCTGCTGAACTACCCCATACCTCGACTTGTTGTCCTAAAGCCATTTTGCCACAACTTTGTTGTTGGGGACATTGGTCATTATGGAAGACCCATTTGCTACCCAAACTTCACCAATCTCAGGAGGACTGCACAAGTGTATTGAAGAATGTCTGCTCGGACTATACAAATTATAGTCCACCACTAATTCCTTCTCGCATTTTGACACGCACATTATTTGTGAAGTGCACCAAGTCCTCCTCACTAGAACTCCTGAATCCTGCAAAGAGAGCTCTCGGTGAACCAGGCAGGCAGTCATAGAAAAACCGAGGCTCAACAACTAGAAAGTGCTGTGCCTACGCACAAGACATATGGCGTGATTTGACAGAGTCAATAGGGCCTTCTGGCCAGAGCTCGAGATGAACGTGACGACAGCTTGCACAGTAATGTCTTTTATCTTGATCGGCGGTCTAATGTGGTAGTACACGTTTAGTACTTGAGCGTTTGTTGTCTCCTCGATGCCAGTGACATAACCGGTCCAATTGACCGAGCGAGTCTCGTAAAATTTCGGTCGTGATTGACTCAGACACAGAAGAGGAACGATTCTAGGTACGGAAAATAGAGGGTGATTACGATGACTTGTGTACGATGCTGCTAGTTTGTCGCATAAGCTGATCAGGTCTTGTTTGGCTATTCGAGGAGGTATCCTCTTTTGGAGGAGACGAGATTATGGTCATGTGGCAGTGATTGTGCTGAGTATAGTAGGTCTGTAACAAGTTGGCGGTCCAGGGTGGTCTCCCCCTTTGAAGAGGGCGCGATGATCGAGCTATTCGAGATCAAGGCTTCCATTCGCTTGGAGGAACCTCTAGAGTGAGATCGAATAAGTGTAGCAGTGTGATAGCATGACGCCTCGTGAGGTATTGCGCCGGTCGAACATTCAGCGAGCAGGGTGCGGTTCGCTGGACTAGTTGTTTCATGAAGAATATGGGAAGTTGGGCATCCACGTTATTGTTTCAAGGGCCCCAGTATTTGTAGTGGGTCCAGCGCTACAACCAGCCTCGTGTTCAGAATCTACTCTAGCCCTTCATTAGGAGATCAGGATGTTAGGCGTCAACCTAGCGCCTGAGCAAGCTGGGAGGACTTTGAGGCCGAGCTAAGCAAGCGGCGAAATGGGGCTGGTAACTGGCGGGCTAGCCAAATAGTTGTTTGCGCGAACGCTAGCACTGTGGATGACGCTTCAGAGAAGGCATGGCGCTTTGAGACTTACTTCGCAAGGAGAATTGACTTGTATATCGCACAAGACTGCTGGTAGGAATCTGAATTTATCTCTTCTGGAGGTCTGTGGAGCTTTTGATATCTCGGTTTGTGATTTGTTCACCATGAGTCAGCCAAGAAGACTTGGAGTTTTAGACAGGTTAGGCCGTGAAATACATCTACAGGTACACTCCAATTGACTCAAATGATGTTAAATTAGTTCTATCGAAGAAGTAGCTCAAGCACCGCATGGACAAGCTATGTGATTTCTGGCAGGAATTTCCAAGCTTTGAACTGGAAGGCACAAGTCAAGTCGTCTCACGTATCGTCCTCGTCAATTGTGATACATGGACCTAGTTGACCTATAAGAACTAGTGAAATATATCTAGTGAGAGACAATGGGTTTTTGAGAGAAAAGAGACTTTTAGTCATGACGAAAAGTAGAGCATAACATATACCTCGTGCAAAGAAAAAAGGTTGGCTCTAAAATGCACTAATTCACTGTACTGAGTGCATGGTCGTGTTGAATAAAATCGAGTCTTAAGGACATCCTAAACAGCTTCGTCATAATAGCGACAACTGTCTGGAGGCGAAGCTGTATAGCTATTATTCATACTACAAGACATGCCATAAGACAAAAAAATGTCGCCATGTCTCTGAGCATCGCGACGAGGTCATGACTTGGCGTTATTTTCAGCATGAGACTGTCTTAACATGTGTGTGAGATATAATGTAGTTGTAGGAGCATACCAGGAGAGTTCTGAATGAGATGAGCACAACCATAACCGGCAACATAGATATCTTCATGACCATTACTCAAAGAAATTGATGAGGATTTCTGGACACACATTTTGTATATGAAAAGCGGGGAAGTCTCATAAAATCAAATGAGATATATTCGAGCCTCACAGTAAGTTCATACATTGTGATAGAAGGAATCCGACCAAGACAGCAGATGCATTCATCAGTAACTGACGGGAGAGCAGAGTGTCTATTCAACTTCACTCTCCTTCATACCGGACTATGCCACCCAGGAAGTTCTCTGCAGAGTCCTGAGCTTGAGATAGAGGATGCCTATGCTCGACGTCTTCTAGTCACAAGGAAGTGGCTCATAGAACGGCACGTTGTGAACATCGAGAGAGAGAGCGATGGCCCTTGTAGGGCGCTGCATCCCTTCCGCTGATCCTCAACGAGCGTCCGAGCACCTGCTCATGGTTAATCCAGCTCTTCGTGTCATGGCAGAAACACTGACAGTGATCCTGCTCTTACAGGAAATCACGCACAAGAACCGAGTCATTATGTGGGGCCGCGCTTGGCAGTTGCGAGAACATCGAGCAGATGGAGGGTCCAATGTGTATAGGAATAGGCCTGCAGGAAGCGACATCGCACAATGCAGGAGGAGGTATATCTTCCATCTTGTAGAGACGCACGAGACTGAGAGTCGAGTAGCGTGCTAATAGCCAGTCTCAGTGCGGATTATAGCGGTGACAGACAGGAGTACGCGATCAGCACACCGATAATTGTCTATCTCAAAGGGTGCCTCCATGACGGATCCTTACACCTGCCGATGCAGACTCTAGCTCCAGTGAGTACTAGTAGCGGATGTATACAGGGATTGTAACCGTTGCGCTGGGTATTGCAACACGTATAGAGTGATTTTTGCGTATGAGTGACGACTGTCGAGTCGATCACAAAGCTTCGGATAGTAAGACTTGCGGGTGGTTACAGCATAACACTGGCCAGTGATTGATACCGAGAAGACACTCACCGCGAATTACGTCAACGAGAGCACAGAAGACTCTGACAGTACTTGAGGACTAAGCGCACTTCTGGTCCAGCAGCAGGCAAGTCAAATTTTGTTGACACAGATGGTATGTCACACGGCAACAAGCTCGGATTCTGAAGCGCGTCGGTAGCAGCGACACAGTGAGAGACTTATTGTCGTGATGAGTGAGTTGAAATGTTTTAAAATATCTATGTAGAAGCTTATCATCCAGGTCGACACATAGCTATTTGAGGCTCTCGCATACAGACCTCTAGGATTGCGGAAGTCACGGTGAGACACAGCAAGGAGGAAGCATTGTGGCGAGCTTTCCTGGTTTGAACCATGCGCATACCATGCCAGGCTCTAGTATAGATTGCAACTCCTCTGTTTTCCCCGACGATTCCGTACTGTTTGGCAAATCTATGTACCATCCTGAGACACGGTGAGCATAAGGTGGTTAGTTAAGCTTGTGCGTAATGGTCTGCCAAATGGGAGAGAGAGATCTACAGAAATTATCGATCAATGCGTGGCCGTAACTAAGCCAGCTGATTCTCCTTCGGACAGACCTGGGTATAAGTCACCTGTAGGTCACGACTGTCTAGTGAGATGCGGGCCAGAGCATGATCGGCGGGAACATATAGGCAGCGGAATTTGAGTTTAAGGCAGTATGGCACACTTAAGGGAGGACGGACTTCCGATGTTGACCTATGGCACGAGTTCGAGCGCAAAATGAGGCCTTATCCTTGCAGTCGAGAGTACTGCAGTAAGAACGAAGTCCACAAAATGAACGCGTGGTGAACTGGGAGCCATGCTAAGCCGCGGCGCGACCGGGTTTACTCGCGCAAACAGGATTCTTAAGCCGCTGAGATAAGCAAAGCCGCACGGTTAGTATCGGATGCCTAGCGGTTTAAAGGTCCTAAAGGACTTATGTTCCAAAACTGTGAGACCATTAAACCTGGTTGCCAAGCCGTCTGTAAGATTGGTCTCTACGACCGTCCCTAGAAGGCGAGTAAATGGGACAGCACAACACGACCAGAGTGCAATATTCAATAGGAAGCAGTAATGATTTTTATTATTTGGGTTCGTTGTGGAACCAAGCCGAGAGGAAAATGTATAAGAACCCTTTTAAAATGACATACTGTGGGTTAAAGAGTTATTCTTATAATAGGGAATTGTTATATATGAAAATTAACTGCAGTCGAGGAAGACAGGGAATGATTTGTTTGGTGGAAATTAGAAAACACAAAATTAGACACGTGGGATCTGAGATCCTAGAATCTTCAAATGCAGGCGTTCAGTGTGACTATGATGCCAGTCAGAGGACACGCACCAGCGAGAGCGACACTGGCGCCTGAGTGAAATACAGTAGGGATGAATTTTGACCTAAATTTACTGCCGGGCTATATTATTATCGTAGATTCAACACATCGCTGGTGCTCTATATGGGTCGAGTGGCACGTCGGCGTGAGACGCTAGTCGTTGTGTGATGCGACACCACAAGGCACAAGAGTGAGTATGCTGAGGAGGACGGAGGAGAGATGTAAGCAGAGAAAGTTGTTAGGTTAATTCAAGGGGTCCAGTCTAGTTTCCAGACCCAAAAACAATGCATAGGATATAGTCATTGCTCGGATATAGACTACACACGTCAACAATGTCTATAGTGTCTCGATAAGGGCAGCCGCATCATGGGACTATTTATTGTATGGATGAGCACAAGAGTACAATAGACTAGAGCATGAAGCACTGAGTACTGGATTCGAGTCGAGCTTAAGATTGTGGCCTATAAATGTGTGAGCGCACATGCTAGTCTTAAAACTTAGCAGATCGAGGAGTATAATTATGGGTATTATCTATGAAGCCCGCATGTCAGAGTTACAGACTAGAGACACGCAGTGGAGCTCACGCGACACAGTAGCATATAATATTATCATCATGCTGACGTGGAAGGGAGGAACTATAGAGGTTTCGTAACGTATACGTAATGAGAAAAGGATCCCTATCGATGTATGCTCACAACCCCTCTTATCTATTGAGTAAACGTTAGCAGTCCAGAGGATTGCCGTGGAAGAGAGGGGATAAAAAAGAGAGAACATGGCAAGAATAGCCTCGTTAGCGAGATGGATACTGAATGAGGCACAAATAACCGGTCACCAATAAGGAGAATCGAGATAGTGGAGCCTATCCATGTAAATACCTTAAACTGTTTCCGACATATGTTCCTACATGAGAAGGTAGCATGTCCATAGCTAAAAGCAATCCAGTCGTATGTAGTGCTCAAGTGTATCATTGAGCTGCCTCCGGGGGGCAGCCGTAGATGGAAGCAATCCGAGGACCTCTCACTAAGGCTAGCCCTGCGGCGTCAATGATTGAAGGAGTCAAGATCCAATTGGTAGTAGGAGATCACTGCGATAAGTTCGAATTTAAATTAGCTATGTATCAGACCTTGGAGTGATGCCTCAAAGACCCAAAATGCGTGTATAGTACGGTGTAGATTTAGCGGTCAGTTGCTTGCAGAATAACAAGGTACTGCAGGCGCCCGTAACAGGTTAGCATATTTGCCGGCACTGTAGTCAAGGTTATGTCTGTGGGCATGATGGAGGGCGCCAGGTTGAATAACTCCCTCGGGCAGATAACGTCGGTATCCCAGTCGTGAAGGCCCGGTGGGGCTCCGCATCGGCAGTAAAACGGGTCCGGATAGGTGATTGTAGCCCAGGAGTGGCTGATGGAACTCTTCAGCTGGCTAGCTCCGGGATAATTGGTGTTTGCTCCGGAATTGATGTTAGCCAATAGTCACTCGGATAGCAGCTAGTTAGCTGCAAGATCCAGGTGTAAATGTCCAGAGCTTGCGGTAAAAATCCGGGGATATGGAGAGAAAATAGGTCTGGTATGCTCTGGTCTGAGTCGCGTTGTACAAAACTGGCAATMGTTTTCCGAGCTAAAGGATAGCTGATAAGCGCTAGCTGTGGTTAGCTGAACTACTCACGTTAGCTTGTGAGCTGGCTAACTTCTGGCTAGCTTCTGTTGTAGATTTCGGATACGAGGTGAATAATACCTTTGAGGAGAAAAAAAACCCAGATCCGCACCACATTTGGTGAGGTAGGTTGCAGGAGAGTGTTTTGAAGTTGAGTTTTTAAGAAGAAAAAATATATATATAAAAAGAAATGCGAAGAAAAATATATAAAAAATATATACACGGGACAGGACGAGGACAAAGGACATCTGACTGCTACGCCATCTTGGATTCTTTGAACAAGCATGGGAAACAGTGTTTAAACCCTTTACAATGAAGATCTGTGAAGTTATTTGGATTTTTACGAATTATCTTTGAAAGACAGGGTCCTGAAAAAGGGACGTTTATTTTTTTGAAAAGCTCCTCTCTGCTTCAGCTACTGGAAGAGTAAGACAAATTCWGAGTTTAGTTTCATAGACATCTTTTTTTTCTTCTGGTTTGTGCGAAATCGTTAAGAATAATATAAAACCAGTTTGCACACCATCAAGGTGAATTGGTTAAGTCTTGACTCTTGGTTGACAGTGTTGGGGGATGGGTAATGTATTGATGCTCGAGTGCCAAATCAACACAAATGGATAAGAAAAGGTCTAAGGCATCAGGTGCCCAGCTTAGGAAAAAGAGGAAAGAAGAAGAGGAGAAACGCGCAAAAGATAAAGGTATGCAGCTATGTCATCTCTTTATGAGTATAATATTATGCATGTAATGATATAGGCTAGTATAACATTTATGTTTGTTAGCCTGTGTTGCTTTGTTGCTTGCTATGCTATTACACATAGGGTGACAATATTCAGTTTTCTGTCCAACTAGCTTACATAACATCGGATATAATTTCACACAGTTTCATCATGATAACGTGTGTAGCCTGCAGCAAAACAATTCCATCTAACTAGCACATTATTGATTTGGTTAACCTTCATTGAGGTGACATCATAAAGGTTTTCTGGGATTTTATTGACTGAGCTCAGTAAGGGAAATTTCCAATGCTGTAGGCTAACTTAAAAGACGTCTATATTATGCTGATATTTTGTATCTTTTGTGATATATTGAGTCTTTTGGGGTGTCTTATGCCTAGAATTAGTCAAGGAGGTTGTATGGATCACTTGGTTCCTATTCTGAAAGTTTGATAAATTGTGCATAATGACATGTATATTTAATTGTGCATCAAATGTATTTAGGGTGTCAGACTCATATACTGTATTTCAATGCAAATTCAGGGGAACTTGTGAAATATTTTGGAGCACCCTCTGGCACTGGCCAGGATGAGGATCCATCTACCTCCTCAGACACACTGGCCAGGATGAGGATCCATCTACCTCCTCAGACACACTGGCCAGGATGAGGATCCATCTACCTCCTCAGACACACTGGCCAGGATGAGGATCCATCTACCTCCTCAGACACACTGGCCAGGATGAGGATCCATCTACCTCCTCAGACACACTGGCCAGGATGAGGATCCATCTACCTCCTCAGACACACTGGCCAGGATGAGGATCCATCTACCTCCTCAGCCACATAAATGTTTTCTGAGCCTGAGGATGAGGATGAAGACCCATTTGCTTCCACTTCTCCCCAGCAGGATTCTTCAGGTGTGTTTGTGCGCACCCGCACGTGTGTGTTTGTGTGTCGGTACACGCACATGTGTTTATGTGTGCATCCCTGCATAACATAAACAAAATAATTAATGTCCCTTTTGCAAATTTTAAATTTCCATTTGTAGGTAACAATGATGATTTTATTATTACTGGGTATTTATGTGGGATGTTCCACCAATATAAATGCTGTGAATAACGTGTGTAAACTAATGCCCATGTGGCCTCCATTAGAAATGCCTGTAGCAGCATCCCCACCAAATCCTGCTGCTGATGATGAACTACTGTCTACAGACCCTGCTGACTGGCCTTCAGTTCTCACTGACAGAATTCAGACACAACTAGTTCGCAGAGAACCAAGTGAGGTACCACCTAAATTTGTTTTCCCAAGGAATGAGAGTGATGGAAGAAGTTGCCACCACCTGTATTTCAGGAAGACCTTGGTGAGAGGTGAAAAAATCCCTAGAAGTTGGTTGGTGTATTCYGAAAGAAACAACAGCCTCTTCTGCTTCTGCTTCTGCTGCAAACTCTTTTTTAAGAAAATGTATTTAGCAAACTCAGGACTGACAGACTGGAAATATGCAAGTTCTCTACTGACTTCAAACGACAGCAGTCCAGAACACCAAAACTGCATGAAAACATGGAAAGAACTGGCAATGAGGATCAAAAGAAGGGGAAACAATTGATAAGCATGAGATGGCACTTATGGAGGCTGAGAGGATAAGATGGCAAGAGGTGTTGATACGTCTGACTGCTATTGTGCAGTCTCTGGCAATTAGAACTTCACCTCACCTCATATTGCATCTCAGCCTCTTCATTCAAAGACTCAATCATGGACACTTACTGGCAGTTGTGGCTGTTTTGCGTGATGTATTGTTGTCTCTACCTTCTTGCCCTTTGTGCTGTTGTCTGTGCCCAATAATGTTTGTACCATGTTTTGTGTCGCTACCATGTTGTTGTCATGTTGTGTTGCTACCATGCTGTGTTGTCATGTCTTGCTGCCTTGCTATGTTGTTGTCTTAGGTCTCTCTTTATGTAGTTTTGTGTTGTCTCTCTTGTCGTGATGTGTGTTTTGTCATTTAATTCTTATTTWTTTWTTTWTTTTWTTTWWWAAATTTAAATCCCAGGAGGTCTTTTGCCTTTTGATAGGCCGTTATTGTAGTTAAGAATTTGTTCTTATCTGACTTGCCTAGTTAAATAAAGGTTAAATAAAATACATAAAATAAAAGATGTCAGCCACACTGAACAGTTACCAGTTGTGATTAGAATTGTGTCACAGAAGGAGGAGCCCCACATAAAGGAACATTTTATGGGGGTTTTGGAGGCAGAGGAGTCCAGGGGCCGACATTTGGCATCCCTGATTCTCAAAAGATTAGAGGAGCTAAACATTCCTTTTGAGGACTGCAGAGGACAGTCTTATGATAACGGGGCCAACATGAGAGGCAAAAACAAAGGTGTCCAAGCCAGACTCCTGGAAATGAATCTAAGAGCTCTATTTGTGCCATGTGGGGCTCACACATTGAACCTGGTTGTGGCTGATGCTACTAAAAGTTCTGTCGATGCCACTGGTTACTTAGGCATCTTACACAAACTGTACACCTTGTTCTCAGCCTCCACACAGCGATGGGCCATCCTGAAAAAACATGTGGACATCACTTTGATGATATGGACGGAGACAAGGTGGGAGAGTAAAGTTAAGAGTGTCGGGCCACTGAGGTATCAGGCAGCAGCGGTGAGAGGCACTGACTGAGGTGAGGGATCATACCAAAGACCCTGTGATAAAGATAGAGGCCCAGTCCTTGTCAAAGGAGGTGGGATCATACCGCTTCAGCATCTGTACAGTCATGTGGTATGACATCTTGAGCCAGATCCAACATGTGACCAAGCTGATGCAGTCTCCCAGTATGCATATGGATGTTGCAGTCAGTTTTCTCAGAAAGACAGAGAGAGGTCTCAGCAACTACAGGGCAACAGGCTTTATGACTGCACAAACGTCAGCCAAGGATATTTTCGAGGGTATGAATGTAGCGGCCTTTCTACAACAAAAAAGGCTGAGGTCCACAAAGCGGCACTTTTCATATGAATCATTTGATGAGTCTTTGAGTGATGCCCTGAAGAAGCTGGAGGTGACATTTTTCAATGTCATTGCTGATGCTGCAACCTCAGCCCTTCAGGAAAGATTTTCCACATTGGAAAATGTGGGAGAGAAGTTTGGAGTGCTGACAACCTTCCAAAGTCTCTCAAATGAGGAGCTGACAGAACAATGTGAGGCCCTTAGTGTGACACTGCACTATAAAGAACACTCAGACTTGGATGGCAGAGAGCTTTCTCAGGAACTGAAGAACTTGCCATCGAAGACCATGACCCTGCTTGAGCTGCTGATATTTGTACACGAAAGGGAGATCTCAGAAATGTATCCAAATTTGTGGACTGCTCTCAGAATTTGTCTTACTCTTCCAGTGACCGTAGCTGAAGCAGAGAGGAGCTTTTCAAAGCTGAAGCTCATCAAATCTTACCTGAGGTCCACCATGTCACAGGAATGCCTTAGTGGCCTTACTGTCATCAGTATTAACCATGCAATTGCTGTGCAGATTTCTTATGATGATACAATTGATGACTTTGCATCAAGGGAGGCAAGAAAGGTCAGGCTTTAGATGGCAGTTGTGCAATTTAGTTTGTGTGTTTCCTGTTTTAAGTGCAATAGTGTAATAATCAGGTTCTCTTCTTTATAAGTGTGTTATTCTATTTGTGTATTTGTGTGATATAGGATTTGTGCAATTTAGTTGTATTTGTGTTCTTTGTTAGCAATAGGGTAATAGTGTAATAATTGGATTCTCTTTTTTATTTGTATTTATATACTACAATTTGTTTCTATTTGTCTTTCTTACCTCTTTTTGATATTTATGAGTCTATTTTTGTATTATATTTTTATATTTATTTGTGTTGTTCCAAATGTTTTTTTGTGGGGGGGGGGTTCGCCCAGGGAGCCATACAAGCTAGAACCGCCACTGCGGCTGGAGGGCAGGTAGTTTGCCCCCAGTGATGTGTTGAGCAGACCGTACCACCATCTGGAGAGCCCTGCGGTTGAGGGCGGTGCAGTTGACGTACCAGGCGGTCATACATCCCTACAGAATGCTCTCAATTGTGCATTTGTAAAAGTTTGTGAGGATTTTAGGCCAAGACAAATTTCTTCAGCCTCCTGAGGTTGATGAGGCGCTGTTGAGCCTTATTCAACACAATGTCTGTGTGGGTGGACCATTTCAGATCATCAGTGATGTGTACACCAAGGAACTTCAAGCTTTCCACCTTCTCCACTGCGGTCCCGTCGATGTGGATAGGGGCGTGCTTCCTCTGCTGTTTCCTGAAGTCCACGATCATCTCCTTCATTTTGTTGACATTGAGAGGTTATTTTCCTCTCACCACACTCCCAGGGCCCCCACCTCCTCCCTGTAGGCTCTCGTCATTGTTGGTAATCAGGCCTACTACTGTTGTGTCGTCTGCAAACTTTATGATTGAGTTGGAGGCGTGCATGGCCACGCAGTCATGGGTGAACAAGGGGTACAGGAGGGGGCTGAGCATGCAACTTTGTGGGGCCCTTGCTTTGAGGATCAGCGAAGTGGAGGTGTTGTTTCCTACCTTCACCACCTGGGGGCGACCCGTCAGGAAGTCCAAGACCCAGTTGAACAGGGCGGGGTTCAGACCCAGAGCCCCAAGCTTAATGATGAGCTTGGAGGGTACTATGGTGTTGACTGCTGAGCTATAGTCAATGAACAGCATTCTTACATAGGTATTCCTCTTGTCCACATGGGATAGGGCAGTGTGGGTAGGTGTTATTTGAGCGATAACCAGATTTTTGGTTAAACAAGTTAAAAAAGAGAAGATGTGAAAGGAAATCTTTGAAAAAAAGAGCCATATGAGTCAAATGTTCTGGTAGAATAAACATCTGGATTTATTTTGTTGATCTGAACATTGAACAGGTGCAGCAAACACAGAATAATGATGCTAAGAGTCAAAGTCGGTTGTATAGCGGAGGTGTGACCGGTTTGCAAGGACATTTATTTTTATAACATTTCCTTTCTGTATAGGCCAGCTCTGGGGTATGGTGACTGTGTGAGGGTCCCCCCCAGGACACACTGATGAGCCACCCCCCTCCCCCCTTTCAAACTCTGGTGCCCACGGACACATTCACAGATGTAGGCTCCCTCTACTCCCCCCACCTCAACTAACACAGGAACATGTGGTATCTCAGAAAATAGACTGTTCTTAAAACTCTCTGTGCATGTATCTCTGGCTCCAAGAAACTAGGGACTTTAAAAGACAACATCATTACAGCAGAGCCACAGATATGGAGTACATATAAACATCATATATCTATGGCTCTGGTTCACAGTACTTATTGAACACGCTCTCAATTAACATATTTAAAAAAAATATTGATACGTATATATTGATGTATTTTTTATAAATGTATATTCAGCAGCAAGAATGAAGGAGATTAACAAGGAGTGAAACAACTTTTTTTTTCAGAGGTCAAATTGACAATTTTTTGACATTCTTCAAATTGTCACATATCAACATGAAGATGTCAGGACATTTCACACCCATCTATAAAACGTTTTTACAAGATACAATGAATGGTAAATGTCATATTCTCTTAGAGAGGTAAGTTCACAACCCTATCCAACCCAATATCTAATTTCCAGTTAAATATTAGAGACACTGCCAAGAAATACCCTTATAATGTAATTGCAATCTGTCTGTAGAAGTGGTCACAGCATTGACCTGTGGATAACCAAACATTTGCTGAGGACCAAATCTATCTTTAACAGAACTGCCCAGTCCAGTTTGAAATTGGTTTTAGCACAACTGCCCATAAAGCCAACATGCAGCAAAATAATAGCAGTATTTGGATAAATGGTGATCTGAGATGTGCTTATGAAAAGTTACCTTCTCAAATCTGAAGCATGCCAAAATGTACAATTCCTAGATAACTGCTTAAAGTATATTTTAAAATAAGCAAGGAATTATGATTTACTTCACTTAAAACAGCAGAGTTGATTTAGCTAAAACCAGAATGTATCTGATAGTATTTGCAAAGTGTAGTTTAACATTTTAGAAATGTGATTTGTCATTTATTTTAGGATCACCAACTTGAATAACATACAACTTAATGAGAATAAAAACATAGAAAAAATTAGCACCATTTGAGGTAAGAGACAGATCAGTTAACCCGTTTGCTGGTAGCACCATCAACCAGTGAAAAGGAGCAATCAGTTGAAATACATTTTTGGAGACAACTGGGCATCCATTGACAGTAAGCATTTTTACAAAACTGATTTCCTCATAATATCAACTGTGTAGTACTGAGGTGTTACGAGTTTACATATACTGTACATTTGGAAAGGAGTTATCAATAAGGTATTTTCCTATAGTTAAAAAATATATATACATCATACACGAACACAAGAGAAGCAATGAGGTAGGACAGTGAAGCTAGATGAAGTATACTTGCCAATGAATTGTGAAACTACACTTAAAGTTCCCCAAGCCCCTTTCTCATTTAGAGTAAGCTTAACATTGGCCTTTTCTCAATTGGATTTGCCCAACTCCTGCATCCTCTCCTCTGTCCTCTCTCGACTCCTTTTGAAAAACATCAAAAGGTAATCGAGGAGAGAGAACATGGATGAAAATACACCTGTATGAAATGAGACTCCTTCTCCACTCACGTGTCATCAGGCAGTGACATTTACATAATAATACTTGTAAAGCGCTAAAAACATTTAGTTAGTTGTGCAAGATATTTTATAGATGAAAACTATAACTAGCATAGTTTTAAAACATATGCATGTTTTTCTCCGACGACAAAACAAAAGCTGATTCAAAAGGAAGTGTGGCAGACTTTAAAACTCTTCCGCGAAGGACTAAGGTTTGATACAAAACAAAAAAATATAATTTTAACCTTTAACTAGGCAAGTCAGTTAAGAACAAATTATTATTTACAAATGACGGCCTACCGGGGAACAGTGGGTTAACTGCCTTGTTCAGGGGCAGAACAAGATTTTTACCTTGTCAGCTCGGGGATTCGATCCAGCAACCTTTCGGTTACTGGCCCAACTCTCTAACCCATAGGCTACTGTACCTGCCGCCCCATCCTTGATGAAAGGTGGTTATCGAGGAAGGGAGGCCACTCTTCCGTTCACCTACTAACGAATTGACATCTCCTCAACACTTATCGGTTTCAGGGTCATGGAGGAGAGAGAGTAAAGGACGGACTTTTGCCCAAATGAGAAAAAGCCATTGTATCCGAGGTGGTGATATTGGGCTGAATCACACAGCACTGAGAGAGGAAGAGAGAGCAGTGGGACTCACTGCTATAATGAGGTTATGACAAACAAATCTTCCATATGTAAAACCTCATATCCACTGCATACCTAAGGAAGTGTCGTCAGTACACCTAGTGGCTGTGATAGGAGGAACACTGGGCAGTTTGGTGGGTTAAACCTGGACTGGTCCTCAGCATCAGCATGTTTTCATGAACGGGTCAGCCTTTCAGTTGACAAGTCTAATATTATATCTTCATCGCTATTTAACCATACCCCCTTTTTTGGCATCAGAAAACAAACGAGTAAACAACATTAAAAACATGTGTCACAGGAATTCATCGCGGGCCACACAGCAGAACAGTTTTCACACAAACTAAAAGCTTTAAAATGCATGTAATGTAATACATACTGTGCGCAAGGACTCAACAGGACCATGTTGATTTCTACAGAAATGATAGCAGGACATCTACATTTGGGCGAATTTTTTAAAACAAAAATATATTTAGTCTCTGTGGTAGCTTAGATAACTCTGGACTAAAACCTTGGCAAGGGACATTTTTGTGCAAGTTCAACCCCCCTCTCCATTATCAGCATTCAACATTTTGGCTTAATATAACCACTCACCTACAACAACACTCAAGATACCCAGCATCTTTACACATTCAGTTAAGAGCACACAATCCAGTAGTGATGCACATTTTCAATGTCCTTGAATTTGTGAATCACTTTAGATGATGAAAAAGCACAGTACAGTCCCTGCTTGTTTCATATGTCAACTTGCCCGGATCCCCCCAGCCAGTCCCCATGCTGTCTGTTTGTACTAAGCTCAGGGATCCTGCCAGCCCTGTGGATCAGAGCTGCCCTCCCCTGCTGTATAGCCATTCCAATACATGACCTGTCTGGTAACACAGATGGATCCAACGTTTAACCACAAGAGAGAGAATGGCACCTAGTGCAGTCTGGGGTTTAGCGTGCTTCTACTGTCAATAACAGCAAAGCTATAGCAATGCAACAAGACACTTTGCCTATGTTTTCTTAAGCATCCTCTGGGTAGCCATAGGGATCACTGGCTGTGAGGGCTGAGTGAGGCCAGGCCATGTACTGTATACCTAATGTCCAGGCCCACTTTTAACCATTAGCTGTCTAAATAGCTGGAGGGAGGGGCCAGTTATAAAGCTTAGCTTTCCTAACAACTAGCTACTCCTCAGCACTACAAAATATGGGGAAGGTGCAATTTCTCACATTTGAAAAGTTGTCTGTAAAAAGAACAAACAGCAGACTGAGATCCATCCGTGTCCAAAAAGGACTGTTTTTTTTGTTGCCGATCATTCAACCAGGATATAATTCCAGCTGAACTTCCAGTGTTTCCAACTTCCCACTGAACCCTAATCTACATCTTTAAAAAAACACATAATTGAAATAGTGGGGCCAATTCAAAGCACATAAAAATAACTGTCAAAACATGGAAAAAATAAACAATGGGACAAGAGAGCAGCAGACAGAGGATTAGCGCAACATTTTAAAGACCTAGCTAACATACAGTTCCTCTCTGTATAGCTCTACTGTCTGGTTCATACAGAAAGGACAAAAACACATCCTTTACAAATTATTTTCATGCCTAAAGCCCATTCCAATACCTGGGGAGTGGCATGTTGGTGGGAATAGGCAAACCCTGGGGAATATAAAGCACTGTGTGCCAGAGGCATAGCTTACTAAGGACCACTCTTCACACGTATTCAGTTCATACAAATAAACCAGAACTCAGACCTATCAGGGCCATTTAAAAGGTGCATCGATTATTATTATTAGTCTTTTTTCTTCTTCTAAATAGCCAAAATAAGTTGAGACCAAATCGGGTTTTGCAAACAAATCCATTTCTTTACAAATGGAGAATCTGTCACAAGAGATTTAAAGTGCGTTCATTGATTGATTTGAAAATACAGCCCGTCCTTAAAATAGGGGAAATTTAACCCTTCCCTTCTTTTCAAAGTTGATTTATCTGAAGTCAATTTGACCACGACTTTGACCTTTGTGCTAGAGACAAATGGTTTTCTGTGCAGTAAAGATATATCTTTGATGATCACAAGGACATCAGTATGTTCTCCCTGTGATGTTCAGAGGCCGAGGGACAGGGATCTGATGTCATAAATGTTATAAAATCAGTAAATCAAACATTTGGCTAAATGTTAAACAGTTGGGTCTATCAACTTAGGGATAAAAGCATATGAAAGAGGACATTCTCAGCTACTGGAAAATAAATACATTTTGGGAGGTTAAAGTCATTTGTGATGTACTTACTGTACGGGTTCAAATTGAGTTGTAGGCCGAATCGAACATAAGGGAAGGGTTATATTGACTCCTAAAGACATCACTTTAAATTGCGGTTTGCCTAGTTTATTTTTCATAGAGATTACCGACGTGAGAGAGACGTCTTTTCTTTGAGTTTATATGCTTCTAATCTACATTTGGATACAATATCAAGCTTAAAGACCCCAAAAATGTACATAAAAATTACCGCCAGGTAACAAAGGAATTACAATGTCAATAGAAAGAAACACAGGAGTTTACCATGTTAATGTGTAAGTCGGACTAAAAACTGAAAAGTACATGACTTGTGAAAAGAGACTAGTTATATACACTAAAATATCCCCACATATGGTAGCTTAACAAAACATTGATCGAACTGTAAGAAATACAAAAGAAAAACCATAGACACAAACAAAAATACATAGAAAGTGAGGAGGCAAAAAGGCTTGACAGGCAGACCTGCAGGTGATTCACAGTTAGCCACATGGTCACAGTTGAGAATTCAATCCGCAGCATTTAGTTCCAGGTTGCAGACAGCCAGACAAACCGTTTGGGGAAAAAACATTTGAAGAGTTCTGATGGCATGTCATTGGAAGTTGTCACTATATAGCAATTCATTTCCAGTGGTGTGCCTCAAAGAAGAGGGCTGTGAGAGAGCAGGAATCGTGCTTTATCCAGGGATCTAGCCAGAACACTGACCACTGCAGACAGCTTTACCCACAGCCAAACAAACACAGTACCTGACAAACTTCCACATTCAGACACCAAAGTGCAGTTTAAAGATATCAGCTTAACTTTAGATTAAAATCACATCTTACTAAATAACTGGAGGACACAGTCCCCAATGATTCCCATAAACATAAGGCCTTTCTGGGCTTAAAATCTTGTACCACAACTCCAAAACAGTCGAACGATCTGCAGGACAGCTTGAATAAAGACACTACTACAACAATCACATTTATGTAAACTCAAGTTGGATCTCTCAAGTAGGGTATACACACTGTAAATCATTATCCAGAAAACATATCTTCTCAAGACCGTTACACGTCTGATGTGGACAAGCACCGCAGACAAATAATGATAAACCTCTCTTTACCAAACTTAATGTTCATTGGTGCTCTATACTATGGAAATCCAAATGGCATATTCCCATGGTAACGAAACCTCAAACCTTGCATCCCATCTAGATAACCACACAGCAATAATCTCTCGGGCAACAGAATATCTGCGCAATGTGGCATGTATCAATTAAGACATGTATATCAGAGAGACCCTGTTGAAAAGTGCGTATTAACATCCTCCCCACGTCACTTTAAGTACCAATAGCACACACAGAGACCTCAACACTAAGGCCTTCAGTGTGGCTAACCTCTCAATCACGACAAACTAGCATGATTATTCCAGAATATCTTCTTACAAATCAGAAGTTATTTTTCAAGGGAAATCACTAAGAATATTAGGACACAACGTCATGTTCTGACACAGAATATTTTGTTGGAGCACCACTGCATTCTCTCACAACCAGATTGATTTAAGAATCTCTCACACCAGTTCATATGACACACCAAAACGCTTAAAGGTAAAGCTGTCTTGCAGGTAAAGCTGTCTTACAGCTGATGGATTAGGGCCTTGGGCGCCTACTGAGGATCTCTAGTGCTGGCCTGGCACACATGAACCTACCCACCCTCTTCTGTTTCGGCAGTCCAAGAAAAGAGAATGAGCTCTAGTATGGTGACAACTTTTCATCACTACATGCCATCGTAGGTGAAATTCTCCATCTTGACAGTTTGTCTAATGAGCAGCTTCGATTCCCGCCTCTCCTCGTTCTTGATGGATTTGTTGATATCCATAATTTTTTCACAGATGTATTTGTTCACTTTGGACAATCTTTGTGTGATCTCTGCACCGTCCGCCGTTTCTTGAGACACTCGGTCATACAGACACTCTGCAAAAAAGGGAAATAAATAAGTGTGTATTGTTCATCAAATCACAGAGATATTCCAAACGTTTTGAGTTGCAAAAGGTGCCCAAAACATCTGACAACAGGCCTATACAGTTTTACCTCTGACTATTTTGAGCTTGCTTGGGGAGAGGGGGGGCTTGGGAAGGGCATCTTTCTTCTTTTTGGTGGCCACACCAGTGACACTCCTGTTCTTGAGGGTCTCAGTGCCCCAGATCATGACGGCCAGGTTCTTGGTGAACTTGGAGTCTCCCTGTGTCCGCTGGAGCTGGTGCCACTTCTCTTCCTGCACCCAGATGCCCCCGCCCAGGTGCACCTGCAGTAACGCAGCACAGATATGTAGTGAGGGTCACCTTACACTCAGATCTGAGGCCACACTATAACCAACAGCAGCAAAGCCCATCCCACAACCATTCAACCCAAATAAGATATCAAAAGGGCCATGTTTCAGTAGCTACATAAATAAGTAAGGGGAAATGGGTTCCAGCCTGAATGAATTGCACTGAGTATTTATAATGGCATAGAACCACAGAATGACACATTGTGTAAGTCTGCACCAAACAACGCTACAAGCGGAATGACAGGCCTGCCCTGAGTTATAGGTGAGCTAATGCTGAGAGCGCCATGTGTGCCACCCTGCCTTTATCACTGAGAAGTCTTCAGGCTGGCATCCAAAGGCTTTTCTCTTCGCAGCTAATGTGCTTTAGGCCCATGGCCAGCAGACAAGCTTTTCACTGCTCTTAACTTAGAGGAACCCTTTCGCTATTTTCTTTCTAGGGCTACCTGTCAGTCACTTAGATTCCTCTGGTAGAAATAATTAATAGCAGGCAATGTGTGAGTTCTAATTTGCTTTTGTTCTTCACGCTTGAACTGAGAGGCTCTCTGCTTGTAACACAAATTCCCCCGGCATGTGAAGCAGGCAGAATTACGTGTGTAGCCCTGCAACCACTAACAGGGCAATAAACAGTGCTGATGCCGAAGCTATAATAAGGACAATCATCTCAGCCTTGTTTACCCTCAAGGAGAGGAGAAGGCTAATTTAATGCAAGTTTATGTGTAAGGGAAAATGCAATGCTTCCTCCCCATCAAAGCGACCACAGCGAGGAAGATGGGGGGGCTGGAGGTGGTGAGACTCACCTTGCCATCATTAAAAGTGTAGACTGTTCTTGGGGAGGGGGAGTGGCTGGAGCTGGTATTGGCCTCTTCTCTGCACACTTCCTGTGGCTCAATGATGGGCTCCACCACCTCTGCTTTGATTGTCTGAGTGCCATTGTCATGCATAGGCTCTGTATGAGGTGCAAAATCAAAAGTAAAGTTGAGATGCATATCTCTAGGCATATTGTGTAGTCTCTCAGGAACAACAAGCCTAAAGCACTAACAGAGGCGTTGACTCATCCACAACAGCATGTGGTCAGGGAGTTCTAGTCTTAGCTTTGGACCAGTACATGCAGCAAGGCTTCCCTGTGCACCGAGACAGCGGGACTATTTTAGCCCAGTAAGCTGGCTTGGTGGCTGGCCACACTAAGCTCTAATGTAGCTGATGAGTTTTAATATCGGTCAGCGCACTACATTCCTGATCCCAAAGCACCCTGGCCAGTCTAATCTTTAGCCTGTCCATTAGACCGCCTGGCCCCCATATCACACCCCAGGGGCCCCAATGCAAAACATGTGCAGCTGGCCATGGGACTGGCTTAAAGGGAAATCCACTCAAAATTTTTGTATTCGTTTTTGTGGAAGAACCATTGAGTGAACAAGCGCTTGACACTCAATATTTATTAAAAAAATTTGCAAAACCAAACTCACTGATACTGATTCCCCCCCTCTCAAAAACAAATGCTAACAACCAAATACTTCATAACTTCTGTTATCAACTGTGCATCTGATCACTAAAAGCAATATAAGAAGGTACCCAAACCTACAAATTCAAAATCCAGACAACTCTAAATGTGGCTGACACTAGTCTAGTAAAACAGTTTTTTCTTAACCTGAACAGATGTGCATGGGAGGCTGCAGTGAGAGGTGACTGGAGAGTGTGTGTCTCTCACCGCTGCCCAGCCTCATGAGGAGCACATCCTGCAGCCTCCTGTTGAAGTCACGTAACTCCTTCACTTCTGTCAGCAGGCTGCCATACTCCTTCAGCTTCTTGGCCTGCTGGACCAGTTGCCTGCGGGTTCTCTCCAGCTCCTGCTGTAGCCTCCTAACCTCCTCCTCCTGCTGCCTGTAGCTGTGGACCAGCTCCTCATACAGAACCCGCGGTACCACTGCATCCTCAGGCCCAGAGTCTCCCTCCTCCTCTTCTTCTTCTTCCTCCTCCTCCTCCTCCTCCTCCTCCAGCCTGTCCTCCTCCAGGTCCTCCTCTCCCTCCATGCAGGAACTCACAGCGTTCCTCTCCAGGCGGGCCACCACAGCTGCCAGGCTCTTGGAGGAGTTGGCAGTGGGACGCCCATGGTCCTGTGTCTGAGCCTGTGGAATCAAAAGGGACTTTATGCAGTTAATCATTGTTTAAAGCACAAGGAATATGAATGTGATAATGATGTGGAGACTGCATCATCATTTCACGTTATAAGAGTGATCTGGTGTGTCATAACTGTCATAATTTCAGTTGAATAAAAACACTTATGTTACGAATGTTTGACTATGTATTTATTTTAAAATGTTGAGTGGGTGTCAAAAACCCACATATATCCATAGCTGTGGGGGGCTTTGCTTGACAAAGTGATACAGATGGGCTAAAATCACTGGGAACTGGGAAGAGTGGAGTCATGGAGTTCTTGGATGAGCAGCTCAGAGGATTTGCARCTGTCCAGAGTGCTACATGTGTTAATCCAGCATATTGTAAAATTAAAAAATAAATAAATAAAACAGCAGGGGGATTTTTAGGAAACATCCAAAACTCAGTTAGTTAAATTATCAAAAGACAAATTACCATCAGTATTCTTCATATTCCTCATGAACCGCATTATATTGGTGAAGAGGTTGAATTACACACCAACAATTTCACAGAGCCCCAAATCACAGAAATGCTCTAACAGTTTGAAAACTATGACTACTAGTTGACTAGCTACCTTGCTTAGTTGCACCTACCTTTTTATGTCTCAGTGGCAGTCGTTCCTCCCCAAAGTGGTTCTCAACAGAATTTCCCATATTCCTTGTTGACATCTTCGGAATTTTCATCTTTTTTTGCATTATACTATGTTCAAACTCATCAACGTTATCTGCAAAATAGAGCTAAGTGTCAGCAAGCATTTGATATATAAAGTCGAGACAGAAAAAAATCGAAGGGAATTTTCCAGGAGCGTTAATGGCAAATACGAGCCAGCTAAAGACCGTTCATCCATGCATCTCATCTCAATCTTGTTTCACCCATCCCTAGTAAACAAGCTGTATGTAGTTTTTGTTTTCTATCCAACTAGCTACTATAGTTAGTTAGCTATCCAGTGTGGACCGAGAATGGTTAACTAGCTACAGCACGACAAACAACAACAAACCTAGTTAATGCACTCAACTGACATTAGCCAGGGACTGTTCAAACACGAGGATTAGTAATCTAGCTAAATACCCTAGCTACGGTAGATGGTGAAAATGTACGTGTGGCTGTTCTGTTACACGATGCATTTGTGAATGCATGCACAAAACGTTACGCTCATATGTGTCGAGGAAACGTTATTAAAAGCTATAATAACCGGTGTGATGGATACATATTGCTAGTTAACTTGTATATGCAGCTGGCTTGACGTTGTCCGACCTAGCTAGCAAAGGTCGATTGATAGTGATTGCCATCACATCATGTAGCTAGCTAGCTATCATATCAACAACCATATAGAGGTGTTGTTGTGTATTGCTAGCTAAAATAACGTATCCAATGTTAGTAAACAATCTGGATGAGTAAGTGGCTGGCTAAGCTAACGCGTTAGCTAGCTAGCTGACTGGCTAGCAAGCTAACGTTAATGTCACAGTTAGTTAGCTAACGTTAGACATATTAACCAACTAAAAACAATGTCAGCAAGAAAACCAACGTTAACTAGATGTACTATGCAAATATGTGATATGACAACAAATRCCGCCCTGAAAAATAACCGTATGTAAACTAGGTAACGTTAGCAATAGCATCGTAGCGAGAACATTGTTGTCAGCTTGATAACTAACGTTAGCTAGCGAACTTAGTGTGTTTGACAGCAGACCGAAAAGGCATGTTTTCTTATTCTCTAGGAGCTGTCTAGTCTCACTTTTTCAAACAATTGAACTATTTCAATTCATAAACAATCAAACAAAGAGAGCACGAAGATAACGTACCTGCAATGGCAAGAATCTGTGCTTTGCACGGCTGGCCTGTACCATTATCTTCTGTTCTGAGAACCAGATACACCTTCTGATTATCAAAATCTGTTTTGTGCAGAGGTCTAAAATCTTTCACAGTTGAAGCGGGTAAAGCGTAACACATATCGTCTTCCAAGAACCTCACAAAAGCATACATTATTTCTCTTTGGTCTTACACTTTGGATATGGTTGACAGTTTTCCCTCTATAAGTATAAAACATATATATATATATAAACACAAAGGGGAATTGGGAAGGGCTTCTATTCTGCACTCTGCTACTCTGGCCTGGTCTATATCATTTCAGGAAATTAGCCGCGCGCTCCATCACAAGACCTTGCTAATAGAGACAAGAATGAGATTCTTATATTTTTCTTAAATTGAAAATAAATGCATGAAATCATTGAAATAATGAAATAAAGTGTATATATTGACTGACAGATAACAGGCCACACTACCTACGCATCTACCCTACATAATATCCTAAAGTAAAGTAAAGACAATGGCAGGAATTCAATCAAACCTTCATTTTAGAACCTCTTGTTTTATTTTTTTWATTTTTTTWWTWTWTTTTTTACAGTTTTTACACCATAACGTTTTTTCATGCATTGGAAGTACATTTTTGTGGCACAGAAAATGTGATTGATTTAAAGCCCACCCTTCAACTGTAACTCAAAAGGAGATGAAGGATAGCACCTTGTTGGTGATTGTGACTGCGATAAAGCACACATTTATACATCCCTCATTACAGAAATTAATCTAGAGGAATCTTTATTTTGGCATTTGTACATACAGAAATTATGGTTTGAAATACAGTAAAAGTCAACTTCCTCAACTACTGAGGATATTCAAGAAACATGGTCCCCGGTGAGCTGACTACAAAATTTCAGCTTTTTGTCCTGCTGTTTCTTTCCAGATACTTTCAGCTAGAAGAGCAAAAAAACATCATTATTGTAATCAATAAATTCCCCTATTACTTTCATTCTGCCTCTGTAGGTCCCATTGAGTCCTCAACCCCCTGGAATGAAACCAAGAGAAGAGAAGAAGGCCACAGAGATGATTATCTGGTCTGATCTCTGATTCCATTTGTTTGTGGGTGTACAAGTGTGTCTCAGTCAATGTGTTGCCTGGTGTACCTTTTAATCTTTCCCTTTTTTATTACACTAGATGACAAAGTCCATCTGACAGAAAGGGAACTGTTTGCTATTGTAAAATAGTCAGGTTGTTACACAATGGGATGGACTTCTTCACTTGTATTTTAATAGAGAGTAGCATAGTCGATAAATGGCACTAACAATGTTTTTCTGCTTCGCCTGTCGTAATCGAAAAGTAATTCATGCAGAATTTGGACGCTGTTCTCGTCTGTAATTTCATAGCATTTTTTTATTCAGATCAGACATCAAGGCTTGAGGCATAGGTTGCTGTTATGTTAGTGTGAGTTTTCCCTTGTTGAGGGTTGTGAGAGATATGGTGGTCCAGTGGAGATTTTCTCAGACGGAGAATGAGGACAGGTATCTGGATGGCTATTTAAATTGTTGTAATAGAACTTGATCTCCTATTCCAATATGGTAACTGCTTTTATCTCTGGGGGTTGTGCAAAGTACTGCAATGCTAATATTCATAGGAACATTTGTTGCATATCAGTTTGTCAATCACTGCCAGCAGCATACCACCCTGCATCCCACTGCTCGCTTGCCTCTGACACTGAGCAGGGTTGGTCCCTGGATTGGAGACCAGATGCTGCTGGAAGTAGTGTTGGAGGGCCAGTAGGAGGCACTCTTTCCTCTGGTCTAAAAATAATKCCCCAAGGCAGTGATTGGGGACATTTCCCTGTGTATGGTGCTGTCTTTTGGATGGGACGTTAAACAGGTGTACTGTCTCTCTGTAGTCACTAAAGATCCCATGGCACTTATCGTAAGAGTAGGGGTGTTAACCCTGGTGGTGTCCTGGCTAAATTCCCAATCTGGCCCTCATACCACCATGGCCACTTAATGATCCCCCAGCTTCCAATTGGCTCATTCATTCCCCTGTAACTATTCCCCAGGTTGTTGCTGTAAATTAGAATGTGTTCTCAGTCAACTTACCGGGATAAATAAAATAAACAACAATTCTCTGAAATGCTGAAATAGTAAGACAAATAACACTTTAATAAACAAGACCAGTGAACCTCACTGGTAGACAAGAGATTTCAGCAGTTTCTCATCTCCAATGAAGGATTACTGTTAATCTAATCTACTGTTTAATTGCTAGGTCCTCAAGCCCATGTCTGGCACAATAAGACCGCTCAATTCCAGGAGCTGTTGTCTTGAAGTGTCTCAGGCTTAAGACTGAACTTCCCCTATCCTACCTCAAGCAACCTGACCCCAGCATGTAGCATAACAGATCTGCACACTAATTCTATATACTGAGTAATGAGAATAGATATACTTAAAACCATTACAACTCCAAACCAAATGTAAAAATTACATTACACAAGAAACTATGAAGTTTCCCCACCCTTAAATACATAAAAGCAGCATGTTAAACACACATTTATAGCACAGTTAGAAGGTAATACAATGAAGACAAACGCTATTAAAAGAGCACTCAGGCCACATAAAGGATACATTTTCCTGAAGCTTTGGGAGCAGTTGGCACTGTAGACTTTAGTCAGTGCAGAGTCAGACATCATGTCCTGCCAATTACCTCCTCGCTGCCTCCCTCATTTATCTTTATTGGTGATACATTACCCCGTATTAAAAATAGACATGGGATAATAGCAGTAATGATGTTGATGATGGAATTAGACTGCTGAGACGGACGTCATCTCGTTGTGACTGGAATTCAAACGGGCTTCGCATTATGATCACAGCAGGTCTTTAGTGCCTCCATGCCTGTGTGTTGGACGGGGTTTTCAAGTGGACGTGGGATTTTGGTGGAAACGCTGTGACATTAGGTATGTATTAGCATAAGCGCACAGCCAATCAAAACAAAGAACCTGTGCCAATCTGTGCGATGGACAGACGCAGGCACAGGTGTGTCTGACGGCTGGCCGGGGCTGATGGCAGCAGGCTGGCATGCAGAATGCTATGCCCTTGGCCAAGCATATGAGAGTACAGCAGGGACAGCAGGATCAATTGGACAACTATTAGAAGTATGCCTTAAGATCATGTGTTTAAGGGAAACAGTCACAGGAAATGAGGGTATGGTAGTAAATCCAAGACAGGCTTTTTAAAACATGGGAGAGTCTATTTTTCAAGGGACTATTTACATAAAAATAATGCTTTTATTTTTTGGGGGGGAGTTGYGTCTTAATTTTGCCTGTTAATTAGGATTTCATTCAAAACTAGGTGACCATGAAGTAGTCAGACTTCCAAACTGACAGCAAGAGCACGAACAAACTTTATTGTGTAACTCCTTCATTAAATATTTAAAGAGGTATCATCGCTCCCCCCGCCATCCTGCAGTGTATTCTCACTGATACACTAGAGTAAATTTATATTTTCTTGAAAGAACAAATGACTGCTGCAGAAATAGTGATCATATTTCAGTGCCGGTCAATTCAGCTCATTAGGGCCACTCTTCCTCCAGGGAATTTTGTATTGATTGGCGAGGTTCATGGGGCTATATTCTGCACTCCCGTAATATGAATTCTCAAAGCTGTATTAGTATGGACAGAAAGACTATAAAGAATTGACACTACAGTTATTTAGCTGAAAGTTGTTGGCCATTTGCTGCATATACGCTACATGACCAAAAGTATGTGGACAACAGCTCGTCGAACATCTCATTCCAAAATCATGGGCATTAATATGGCGTTGGTCCCATCTTTGCTGCTACAACAGCCTCAAATCTTCTGGGAAGACTTTGCACTAGATGTTGGAACATTACTGCAGGGACTTGTTTCCATTCAGCCACAAGAGCATTAGTGAGGTCGGCACTGATGTTGGGCGATTAGGCTTGGCTCACAGTCGGTGTTCCAATTCATCGCAAAGGTGTTCGATGGGGTTGAGGTCAGGGTTCTGTACAGGCCAGTCAAGTTCTTCCACACCGATCTCGACAAACTATTTCTGTATGGACCTCACTTTGTGCACAGGGGCATTGTCATGCTGAAACAAGAAAGGACCTTCACCAAACTGTTGCCCCAAGTTGGAAGGCCAGAATCGTCTAGAATGTCATTGTACGCTGTAGCGTTAAGATTTCCTTTCATTGGAGCTAAGGGGCCTAGCTCGAACCATGAAAAACAGCCCCAGACCAATATTCCTCCTCCAACAAACTTTACAGTTGGCACTATGCATTCGGGCAGGTAGCGCTCTCCTGGCATCCGCCAGATTTGTCTATTGGGGGGCGGAAACCAACCGCACCAATGCGCAGCGGTCTAAGGCACTGCATCGCAGTGTTTGAGGCGTCACTACAGACCTGGGTTCGATCGCAGGCTGTGTCACAGCTGGCCGTGACCGGGAGACCCATGAGGCCGTGCACAATTGGCCCAGCGTCGTCTGGGTTAGGAGAAGGTTTGGCCGGCCGGGATTTCCTTGTCCCATCGCACTCTAGCTACTCCTTGTTGTGGGCCGGGCGCCTGCAAGCTGACTTCAGTCGCCAGATGAACGGTGTTTCCTCCGACACATTGGTGCGGTTGGTTTCCGGGTTAAGCGAGCAGTGTGTCAAGAAGCAGTGCGGCTTGGAAGGGTTGTGTTTCGGAGGACGCATGGCTCTCGACCTTCGCCTCTCCCGAGTCCATAGGGGAGTTGTAGCGATGGGACAAGACTGTAACTGCCAATTGGGGAGAAAAATGGGTAAAAGTTTTTTTTTAAATTAAATAAATAAGTCCGTTGGACTGCCAGATGATGAAGGGTGATTAATCACTCCAGAGAACACATTTCCACTGCTCCAGAGTCCAATGGCGGTGAGCTTTACACCACTCCAGCATTGCGCATGGTGATCTTAGGCTTGTGTGCGGCTGCTCAGCCATGTAAGCCCTTAACCCATTTCATGAAACTCCCAACGAACAGTTCTTGTGCTGACATTGCTTCCAGAGGCAATTTGGAACTCGGTAGTGAGGACAGACAATTTGTGTGTGCTATGCGCTTCAGCACTCGACAGTCCCATTCTGTGAGCTTGTGTGGCCTACCACTTCGCGACTGAGCTGTTGTTGCTCCTAGATGTTTCCACTACACAATAACAGCACTTACAGTGAACCTGGGCAACGCAAGCAGGGCAATACATTTGACGAACTGACTTGTTGGAAAGGTGGCATCCTATGATGGTGCCATTTTTAAAGCCACTTAGCCCTTCAGTAAGACCATTCTACTGCCAATGTTTGTCTATGGAGAATGCATGGCTGTGTGCTCGATTTTATACACCTGTCAGCACCGGGTGTGACTGAAATGGCCGAATCCACTAATTTGAAAAGGTGTCCACATATGTTTACATATTTTTTATTTTTATTTTTTATTTTATTTCACCTTTATTTAACCAGGTAGGCTAGTTGAGAACAAGTTCTCATTTGCAACTGCGACCTGGCCAAGATAAAGCATAGCAGTGTGAACAGACAACACAGAGTTACACATGGAGTAAACAATAAACAAGTCAATATACAGTACCAGTCAAAAGTTTGGGCACACCTACTCATTCAAGGGTTTTTCTTTATTTTTACTATTTTCTACAGAATAATAGTGAAGACATCAAAACTATGAAATTACACATATGGAATCATGTAGTAACCAAAAAAATGTTAAACAAATCAAAATATATTTTATATTTGAGATTCTTTAAAGCAGCCACCCTTTGCCTTGATGACAGATTTGCACAATCTTGGCATTCTCTCAACAAGCTTCATGAGGTAATAACCTGTAATGCATTTCAATTAACAGGTGCGCCTTGTTATGGCTGCAATCCCGTCACCGGGATGATATGACAACAGCCAGTGAAAGTGCAGGGCGCCAAATTCAAAGAACAGAAATCTCATAATTAAAATTCCTCAGACATTCATGTGTCTTATATCATTTTAAAGGTAATCTTGTTGTTAATCCCACCAAAGTGTCCGATTTCAAATATGCTTTTCAGCGAAAGCACTACAAACGATTATGTTAGGTCACCACAAAACCACAATAAGCACAGCCATTTTTCCAGCGAAAGATAGCTTTCACAAAAAGCAGAAATAGAGATAAAGTGAATCACTAACCTTTGATTATCTTCATCAGATGACACTCATAGGACTTCATGTTACACAATACATGCATGTTTTGTTTGATAAAGTTTATATTTATATAAAAAAATCTGAGTTTACATTGGCGCRTTACATTCACTAGTTCCAAAAACATCAAGTGATTTTGCATAGCCACATCGTTTCAACAGAAATACTCATCATAAATGTAGATGATAATACAAGTTATACACATGGAATTATAGATATACCTCTCCTTAATGCAACCGCTGTGTCAGATTTAAAAAAAAACTTACGTAAAAATAAACCATGCAATACTCTGAGATGGAGCTCAGAACAATAGCCAAATTAGCCGCCATGTTGGACTCAACAGAAACCAGAAAATACATGATAAATGTTTCCTTACCTTTGATGAACTTCATCAGAATGCAGTCCTAGGAATCCCAGGTCCACAATAAATGCTTGATTTGTTCGATAATGTCCGTWATTTATGTCCAATTAGCTACTTTGGAATTGTTTACCAAACGCGCTAACCAAAGTCACAAAGCGCRTCCACTATAACGTGACGAAATGTCCAAAAGTTCCRTAAMAGTCAGTAGAAACATGTCAAACGATGTACTGAATCAATCTTTAGAATGTTGTTAACATACATCTTGAATAACGTTCCAACCGGAGAATTACATTGACTTCAGTTGACYGATGGAAYGGAGCTCCCTMTCACGTGAACGCGCCAGTTCAATGCGTGGTCACCTCATGGCAGTGATTACTCATTCCTGTCTCCTTCGGCCCCCCTTCACATTAGAGTCATCAGACAAAGTTCTATTGACTGTTGACATCTAGTGGAAGCCGTAGGAAGTGAAAACTCATCCATATCTCGCTGTAATTTCAATGAGAGCTTGGTTGAAAATCTGCCACCCCCAGAAAAAATCCAAACAGAAAGTGGAACTTCTCAGGTTTTTGCCTGCCATATGAGTTCTGTTATACTCACAGACATAATTCAAACAGTTTTAGAAACTTCAGAGTGTTTTCTATCCAATACTAACAATATTATGCATATATTAGCAACTATGACATAGGAGCAGGCCGTTTACTCTGGGCACCTCTGTGCACCTTTCATCCAAGCTACTCAATACTGCCCCTTCAGCCATAAGAAGTTAATTTGTGGAATTTCTTTCCTTCTTAATGGATTTGAGCCAATCAGTTGTGTTGTGACAAGGCAGGTTTGGAAAACAGAAGATAGCCCTATTTGGTAAAAAAACAAGTCCATATTATGGCAAGAACAGCTCAAATAAGCAAAGAGAAACAACAGTCCATCATTACTTTAAGACATGAAGGTCAGTCAATCCGGAAAATTTGAAGAACTTTCAGAGTTTCTTCAAGTGCAGTCGCAAAAACCATCAAGCGCTATGGTGAAACTGGTTCTCATGAGGACCGCCACAGGAAAGGAAGACCCAGACTTACCTCTGTTGCAGAGGATAAGTTCATTAGAGTTAACTGCACCTCAGATTGCAGCCCAAATAAATGCTTCACAGAGCTCAAGTAACAGACACATCTTAACATCAACTGTTCAGATTGAGACTGCGTGAATCAGGCCTTCATGGTCGAATTGCTACAAAGAAACCAATACTAAAGGACACTAATAAGAAGAATAGACTTGCTTGGGCCAAGAAACACAAGCAATGGACATTAGACAGGTGGAAATCTGTCCTTTGATCTGATTAGTCCAGATTTGAGATTTTTGGTTCCAATCGCTGTGTCTTTGTGAGACGCAGCCTAGGTGAACAGATGATCTCTGTATGTGTGGTTCCCACCGTGAAGCATGGAGGAGGTGTGACGGTGTGGGGGTGCTTTGCTGGTGACACTGTCTGTGCTGTATTTAGAATTCAAGGCACACTTTACCAGCATGGCTACTACAGCATTCTGCAGCGATACGCCATCCCATCTGGTTTGCGCTTAGTGGGACTGCCATTTCTTTTTCAACAGGACAATGACCCAAAACACACCTCCAGGCTGTGTAGAGGCTATATGACCAAGAAGGAGAGTGACGGTGCTGCATCAGATGACCTGGCCTCCACAATCACCCAACCTCAACCCAATTGAGATGGTTTGGGATGAGTTGGACCGCAGAGTGAAGGAAAAGCAACCAGCAAGTGTTCAGCATATGTGGGAACTCCTTCAAGACTGTTGGAAAAGCATTCCTCATGAAGCTGATTGAGAGAATGCTGCTTTGAAGAATCTAAAATCTATTTTGATTTGTTTAATTAACACTTTTTTGGTTACAACATGATTCCATATGTGTTATTTCATAGTTTTGATGTCTTCACTATTATTCTACAATGTAGAAAATAGTAAAAAAATAAAGAAAAACCCTTGAATGRGTAGGTGTGTCCAAACTTTTGACTGGTACTGTATAGTGTATCATGAATATTTAAAATATTTTCACTGAGGTAAACATGTCAATATGACAAACAATGGACAGCAAATATCTAATAAAAAGTAACTTATTCGGGTAYATTTTAATCTATCATATTTCTATTTTTCCATATCCACAAACTGTCAGCTTACTAAACACATAGCTGTTGGGGAGGCTTTGGTCATAGGGAATAGGGCTTAATGGTTATCCCCACAGCCCCTGGAGCTACCACAAATGGAGGCAGCAAGTGACACATTGTAGGTGTTGGTGTTGACAGCACGTTGCCTGTGGGATTGCACCAGAGGCCAGCGTCGCTAGCAGGTGTGCGATGTTTGACAGATAATAGTAGATAAACTCATGCCCAAACAGAAGTTAACCCGCTGAGGGACAAGCGGTACATGAGGAGGAACTGTGCCTTTAGCCATCCAGCAGGATCCTGAAGCCAAACCTACAAGTCAAAGACACTCAGGGTCATCTCCCCTCACAAACACCTTCTCCTATAATTGGAGCTCAAAATGTATTTCAAGCTAATGAGATATCACAGCAGAGTTGTTGAATTAAGTCCAAAGAACTAAGCCATGTTTTTGATTCTTGCTGTTTTCTTTTTCTAGAAATATGTATTCATAAAATACAATTCATTTGTGTATGCCACCCACAACTTAGAGGGGGGATCTAAGTTCTTGGGATTCAAAATGAAAACACGTTATTTGCAATGGATACTCACATTTGTTTAACGGCTTGGTCGATTTTCAATCAGAGTAATAACACCATTTTGTGCCATACTATGTTTTGCACCCTGCTTCGTTTCACAGGGTAAAGTTGAGAATCAAAAGGTCCACAGTGAAACCCCCCCCCCCCCCAAAAGAAGCAAAGAGACGGTACACCGAGTGTACAAACATTAGGAAAACCTAATGTTTCCATGACATAGACTGACCAGGTGAATCCAGGTGAAAGCTATGATCCCTTATTGATGTCACTTGTTAAATCCACTTCAATCAGTGTAGATGAAGGGAAGGAGACATGTTTTTAAACCTTGAGACATGGATTGTGTATGTAAGACATTCAGAGGGTGAATGGGCAAGACAAACGTTTTATGTGCCGTTAAACAGGGTATGGTAGTAGGTGCCAGGCGGCAGTTTGAGTGTGTCAAGAACTGCAATGCTGCTGGGTTTTTCATGCTCAACAGTTTCCCGCGTGTACCAAGAATGGTCCACCACCCAAAAGACAACCAGCCAACTTGACACAACTGTGGGAAGCATTGGAGTCAACATGGGCCAGCATCCCTGTGGAACGCTTTCGACATCTTGTAGAGTCTGTGCCCTGACGAATTGAGGCTGTTCTGAGGGCAAAAGGGGGTGCAACGCAATATTAAGGTGTTCCTAATGTTTTGTACACTCAGTGTACATTTCACAACAGATAGAAGGGCCCCTTCAAAATGAGCAAACGGAGCAAGATTCCCTTTTGATTGTGACACAGTGGAGTTGCATCAAGCATCTCCTTTCACATCCAGAAAATGGAGGCAAGTTAATATGACACAGTGAAAACACAGCTCATCTTGAGCTGTTAGAACATGTAAATGTCTGAGGTGAAAGGGAACATGGAGACATGATCTGATAACCAAGTGCTGCGTGGCAGATACATCCTGACAGCTAGCTGCTCCTTATTGAGCCAACACAGGGCGCCACCGGGAAGTAAGAGAATGACAAAAGGCTGCTGAAGTAAACATGCAAACAAGGCTGCCTAGCCAACAGGTTACCATATCAACACTGTACCTGAGCAGGTTGCAGAGCAGAGACTGCTGCTGTTCAATGGGTGCTACGGTTTTTGCACTGGCTCTGAGAAACAGACAACTCCACACACACACACCAGCCCCCACCAACTCAATCCACACACACACCAGCCCCCACCAACTCAATCCACACACACACCAGCCCCCACCAACTCAATCCACACAGCACAGACACCACGGCATCAACCTCTATTATACACTTCCTTACTGGAGATACAAAAGGCACCCAGGAACAAAAATCCAATCTTTTTTTTCTATAAGGATTTGCTACACAGCAGTGCTCAACAACAGTGGTGGCTCTGATGACAAAGAAATAATCACAGCTGTCTTCCCTGTTGGAGAAAGAGGCTGTGAAAATGTTGTTTACGTTTTCCAACATGCCAAACACGAAACCCATGGCTGATTATGTGAAGAGTGCGTGAAATTGTTGTATTTGCAAGGCAGGGGATATTGACTCTAGGCATAAGTAGTCAAAAAGCATGTGGGTAGGCAAGATACATGTTTTTAAAGATTCAATGCAGCTGTTTGTATCTGGATATCAAATCATTTCTGGGTAACAATTATGTACCTTACTGTGATTATTTTCAATTAAAATTGTCAAAAAAAAACAAAAAGAGCTTCTTAGCAAAGGGTAATTTCTCAAGCAAGAATTTAGCTAGGACTGTCTTGGAGTGGTCTGAGTGTAGAGGGAGAAACTGAACATTTGCAGTTATTGGCAGAGAAGTTTTGAACTCTTTCTTATTGGTCTATTAACTAATTTACCACATGGTGATGTCACCATGGAAGGCCAAAACTCCATCCAACCAAAACAGGCTGAAATTTCAGGCAGTCTTGTCAAACAACTGTTACACTAAAAGGGCATTATCATAATTTTCACAACTTCACAGTATTATTCCAACCTCATATTGTGGAAATATATATATAAACACAGGAAAATCATGTGTTTGACTGCACTGGGCCTTTAAATACTGGTTTAGGGATGCATATTTTCTAAATATTTTTCCCTATTGTGCCCCCCTACTCCCTAGCCCCCTCATATGTGCCTGCTGAATTATCACACTCATTCTCAATTCATCAGCTTGCTTTTTTAGCCACGCTTCTGAGAGGGTTTCGAAAACATCTACTGGAAAATAGTCAATATAAGGCGGCCAGAGAAGAGAGATCCCCCCTCCCTCATCTGCTCATCCCTCTCTTTGTTTGTGTTGTATAAGTCCCCTATAATGAAGTGCAGGAAGATAAAATATGCAAATTCACAGAGAAAGAATATAAATAGGGCAATATTAGGAAGTGTTGTTTTCACAGCTGCTTGATTATACAAAGCCCTGATAGTGTTTTATAAATAATGTCCCTCTCTCTCTCAGCAAGGCGCCAAGTCCTTGTGCTCCATTAAAGACACATCTCTCCGCTCCAGCCCAGCTCCAACTTCAGAGCCCAGGTATTGAGTGCAGGCCTGTGCAGCTGTCCTGCTGCCCTGCTGGCTGGAGCCCCAGTCTCATCCACACACAGAGTCGAGGCCTGGCCTGGGGAGCATAGCCAGTAGCCAGGCTCTGGGCCTCTCTCCAGTGTCTATCACACCAGCAGACTTACCCAGCATGGCACCATGAAAAGCATCCCTCTGCCACATGGGACAGAAAGCAAAAAAAATACGTGCAGACCTCAGACCTCAGCCTCTCAGACCTCTGGCATGAAATACTGCGATGCCAGTGGAAATACAAATGCACAAATGGGCTCTTTCAGTTTCAGCTTTTCACAAGGAATGAATGGCTTTCTGTATAGGCCTACATCTAGTCTACTCCAGACTCCAATTCTCTAACTTGGAGTGGCATGTGTTTGAAAAACAGAGATACACATTTTGAAAAATATTGTGGTATATATGTAAATGAAAACTGAAGGACAATAGAACATTGGGCAAAACATATTGACTGTCACATCATGCATAAGACGTGTGACGGAACCTGTCAATATCTCTCCCCACAAACAGCCCACCTTACCTCGGGCTAATTTGTTTGTGAGGCCTTTGTTTTGATCGAGGCATGCGTGGTAATTGTGAGATAAAGATAAATGAAGAGGAACTGAAAGGTATTGAGCGTTAGAGAGAGAGAGAGAGAGAGAGCTATATAGTATCTGAGGCCCTCTTTACTATCAGAGCCCAGAGCGAGTGGAGTCCCACAGCCCTAGAGACCGTGAAGACAGAGACTGAAGAGAAATGACCACACCATTAGAGATCTGAAGGTTGCCTATTATCTTTCTGCTGCTCCGATGCCTCGCACATCTATCCAAAGCTCATGAATGTAATTTACCTTTTTTACAAATCAAATCAAATCAAATCAAATTKTATTAGTCACATACACATGGTTAGCAGATGTTAATGCGAGTGTAGCGAAATGCTTGTGCTTCTAGTTCCGACAATGCAGTAATAACCAACAGTAATCTAACCTAACAATTCCACACTACTACCTTACACACACACACAAGTGTGAAGGGATAAAGAATATGTACATAAAGATATATGAATGAGTGGTGGTACAGAACGGCATGGCAGATGCAGTAGATGGTATAGAGTACGGTATATACGTATGAGATGAGTACTGTAGGGTATGTAAACATAAAGTGGCATAGTTTAAAGTGGCTAGTGGTACATGTATTGCATAAAGATGGCAAGATGCAGTAGATGATATAGAGTACAGTATATACATATGAGATGGGTAATGTAGGGTATGTAAACATTGTATTAAGTGGCATTGCTTAAAGTGGCTAGTGGTACATTTTTACATAATTTCCATCAATTCCCATTTTTAAAGTGGCTGGAGTTGAGTCAGTATGTTGGCAGCGGCCGCTAAATGTTAGTGGTGGCTGTTTAACAGTCTGATGGCCTTGAGATAGAAGCTGTTTTTCAGTCTCTCGGTCCCTGCTTTGATGCACCTGTACTGACCTCGCCTTCTGGATGATAGCGGGGTGAACAGGCAGTGGCTTGGGTGGTTGTTGTCCTTGATGATCTTTATGGCCTTCCTGTGACATCGGGTGGTGTAGGTGTCCTGGAGGGCAAGTAGTTTGCCCCTGGTGATGCGTTCTGCAGACCTCACTACCCTCTGGAGAGCCTTACGGTTGTGGGCGGAGCAGTTGCCGTACCAGGCGGTGATACAGCCCGACAGGATGCTCTCGATTGTGCATCTGTAGAAGTTTGTGAGTGCTTTTGGTGACAAGCCGAATTTCTTCAGCCTCCTGAGGTTGAAGAGGCGCTGCTGCGCCTTCTTCACAACGCTGTCTGTGTGGGTGGACCAATTCAGTTTGTCCGTGATGTGTACACCGAGGAACTTAAAACTTTCCACCTTCTCCACTACTGACCCGTCGATGTGGATAGGGGGGTGCTCCCTCTGCTGTTTCCTGAAGTCCACAATCATCTCCTTTGTTTTGTTGACGTTGAGTATGAGGTTATTTTCCTGACACCACACTCCGAGGGCCCTCACCTCCTCCCTGTAGGCCGTCTCGTCGTTGTTGGTGATCAAGCCTACCACTGTAGTGTCATCCGCAAACTTGATGATTGAGTTGGAGGCGTGCATGGCCACGCAGTCGTGGGTGAACAGGGAGTACAGGAGAGGGCTCAGAACGCACCCTTGTGGGGCCCCAGTGTTGAGGATCAGCGGGGTGGAGATGTTGTTACCTACCCTCACCACCTGGGGGCGGCCCGTCAGGAAGTCCAGGACCCAGTTGCACAGGGCGGGGTCGAGACCCAGGGTCTCGAGCTTGATGACGAGTTTGGAGGGTACTATGGTGTTAAATGCTGAGCTGTAATCGATGAACAGCATTCTCACATGGGTATTCCTCTTGTCCAGATGGGTTAGGGCAGTGTGCAGTGTGGTTGCGATTGCGTCGTCTGTGGACCTATTGGGTCGGTAAGCAAATTGKAGTGGGTCTAGGGTGTCCGGTAGGGTGGAGGTGATATGGTCCTTGACTAGTCTCTCAAAGCACTTCATGAGTGCACCCTGTAATGCACAGAGCATACGAGGGAAAAAGGGACTAAACACCATCAAGCAAAGTTAATTTAGATCAACACACTATTGTAAGATGTCCACAGAAATGGAAAGGGCATTCAGATCAATAGATTGACAATAGAATGTCTGCACCCAATCTTTCTATTGTGAACACCCGAAGCCTCTTCCCCCAGCATTTGTGTCAATAAAGGTTTCTGGATGTACAGTGTGTATTTTGGTCAGAGACTGCTAGATACTGCAGGTGTTTAGTTCAGCACCTTTCCTCTTTTCCTGTGCACACCACTGTGTGTGTGTGTGTACGATTGTGGTGGAACAATGGCCAGGGCTAATCATTATTTAGTTGTGGAGGGCCTGGAAAGGTCAGCAGTCTTAAATGTCAGACTTCAATAGAGCCAGATGCGCAATGCTCCGCTCAAGTGTCCAATTAAATAGGGAATACCGAGGTTGTGGGTGAAATGCACTTCAGATAGAGGGGCTAATGAGGGCCCCTGGATGGAAGCAGGGGCTGGGGTGGCTGATGCTGATCTACGAAGCATCCTGGAGCCCTCCTACATACACCATCTCTCAATGTGCTGCATGGGGGCCTCTCCTCTGCACCTCTCTCAGACCCCCACACCCACGGCCGTAGCCCCCACTTAGTATTATTAGTGTCCTCACACCCCCTGCACCGTCTGCAGCCCCGCGTCCCGACTGCACGTAAAAGAAAGAGGAGAGATGGGTTGGAGAGAGGACAGAAAGGGAGGGCAAGAAAATATAGGGGAGGTGGAGAGAGGATAAAGAAGAGAGAGGTGACAGGAAAAGAGTCTCTTTTATTCTTGAGGCAGAAGAGGAGAGAGTGTCTTCCTGTTGTTGCCTCTCTACCAGCCTCATTCATCTAAAAGCACAGGCTGTTTTCCATACAACGGGCATAATAACCTTCTCACAGATTGCCAGCGCCCAGTGAAGTGCCACAAGTGGGGGGAAGTGAGCAATGCTTTATTTCATTTGATTCCTTATTGTTCACCGACTGTAAATTGTGGCACAGTGCACCATACAATATGTCTGACAGGAATACAGTACAGTACAGCAGTATAGTCAGATAATACAAACTGAATAAAATGCAAAACCAGGAAAATAACCAAACTGGCCAGTGCATTGAGCAGAAGGGTTGTCACTTAAAAAAGAGACAAAGAACCTGATTTGAGGTACAACGCTAAATGTTTCCCTCTCTCTCTTTCTGCGTGTCTGGTTGCCCTTTCCAGAATTGTCAAGGTCAGAGATATTATTGTCTGGGCTCAGGAAACAAATGCAAAATAAATCAGGGGAAATTAGCAGGCTCCACGTGTCTCACATAAACATTATTTTAATCAAAGCATATTAGACCATCCAGATCCTTTAGACATATGGGCACTGTATCCTTTCTGGCGTACCCATCTGTTTCCTCTTGCCATCTCTGCAATTTGCTCCATCACCCAGCTGCTTTTCCAAGACATTGAGTTCCCCTTCCCGAGCAAAGACTCTTTACAGCAGCACCAGTCCAACTGGGGAGCTCCAGATCACAAAACACATTGCAGCTCCGCTAAGCGTCACACACATGCTGTTTCATAATACCATATAATATGAAAATAATGGACAGGAGCTACGCTCATCAAATCAAATTAAACAAAAATAAACATAATAGATATTTTGATGTCTTCATTCACATTGCTATATCATTGTGCAGACATTTTCAAAGTTGAAAGTGAATGTGAGTGTGCGGTATCAGTGTGGTATAATTATGACACCAGGTTGTCTGGTAACTGATCCTGTACTGCTGAATTATCCAGTCAACTTTTATCCCTACATGTGTACTGTTTGCTAGTAGTGACTATCATCTCTGAGAACAGAGGTTGTTTTTGTCCAGTGTCTACACTCACTCACATCCCATCAGCATCAGTACAGTTAGTTAGTAGTGGGCACTCACCAGTGCTGGTGATGGTTAGGAGATCTAGACGTCGCTGTTGCTGTAAGGAAAATAAAAATAGAAGCATGGTCAGAGATATTCAAAAGGGCTTAGGGCGAAAATGTCAACTTAAAATCTCTCCAAAAGAAATAACATGTCATATTACTATCACGTCATCCTTTTGCAGATCAGAGTACATCTACATTTTAGTCATTTAGCAGACGCTCTTATCCAGAGCGACTTACAGGAGGAATTAGGGTTAAATGCGTTGCTCAAGGGCACATCGTCAGATTCCACTCCAAGTCGGCTTGGGAATTCGAACCAGCAACTTTTCAGTTACTGGCCCAACACGCTTAACCGCTAGGGTACCTGCTGCCCCAGACTATGCGTAATATGTAAATGAGGTGTGAAACTACTATATAAGACTGGAAAAGCACAAGATGGCACAGTATATCTCAGCCTTAAAAAGATCGGTATCAGTTTATTATTTTTGCACAAGGCAACAACATTTGTTCTCTGTGTTGTCTCTATTACAGCCAGCAGGAATGTGTCTTCTTTCTCCACTCATGCTAAAGACTGTGTGACAGAGTGTGTTTGAGAAAGACTGTGTGACGGAGTGTGTTTGAGAGAGTGCCCAATTTTACACTTCATGTCTCTAGTTCTCTAGTTTGGAGAGGGGGGCTGGAAGAGTTGCTATTTCCCCACTCTCTTAAACCCTCTGCCAAGGCTGCAGGCTCCTGAGTACTGCATTAATCAACACCTTCTCCCTCTCTTACACTGTGTGTCCCTAAGGAACCAGCTCATGTGCGTACATGTGTGTGTGTATTCGTGTATGTGTATTCCACCGATGCTGCATATTTTTTGGGCGTTTCCCAATGGAAGGCTGATGATATTGCAGGTTCACCTGCTGCGTCACAGACTATAATCGATGTGAGTGCAATCAGGAGGTTGAAGCCCAATCCATTAGGATTCAAGAATCTTAATGTAAAAATCCTCTCTGATACTCTAACTGCTCTTAACACATTGCAGATGAGTGAGTGTTGTGGAGTAGAGAGAGCACTGTGACAGCATGAGAGCAACTAGCCCCAATAAAGCACCTGTATAGGCTGTTGACTCACCATTAGTTGATATGGAACCCCCACACTAATCAATATCATTTACATGTACATGTAGGTCATTTAGCAGAGACACTTAGCCAGTGCATTCAACTAAGGTAGGTAAGACAACCACATATCACAGTCGCCTAATGCATTATTGAAATTATTACATCACATTCAAAGTTKATGTTTTTGGCCATTGATTGACTTCTTTCTTAAAGGTCTTTTGAAATGATTCTACCATCCACTCAATTTATAAATGACCTCTCTGATTTTGTTTTGACCAATAGGCACTGGTATTCAAGCAGAATTCTTATTTAGACCTTTGTACCGCCCTCTAGTGGTACTCTGTTATTCTGCAAGTGAAAGTGTGAAGAGCGAAAAACCATAGAAAGAGAATGAAAACAATGCTTCTCTATTGTCAAAATACACTCTCTTTGGGAAAGTAAGGCTGGCTGGGTGATTAAAATCAGTGGAGTATGTCCAAGTTATTAAAATCAAAGTTCCCCTCAAAACATTCGACACAGCACATTCAAACAGACCTCTACAGCATTCAGAGAGCATTGTGTACATGAAGACATTTCCCTTGTACAAACGAATTAATACCATTCCATCAAAATTTCACATGACAATTCATTCTGRTGTTGCCTGAATACTCAGTTTTGTGAAATAAAGGGATTGGAAATCATATGCATACAGGTGTGAACGCCCATTCATGATATCTYTAAATAAAATAACATTGATCTGACATATACAGTACCAGTCAAAGGTTTGGACAGACCTACTCATTCAAGGATTTTTCTTTATTTTTCTTACTATTTTCTACATTGTAGAATAATAGTGAAGACATCACAACTATGAAATAACACATATGGAATCATGTAGTAACCAAAAAAGTGTTAAACAAATCAAAATATATGTTATATTTGAGATTCTTCATAGTAGCCACCTTTTGCCTTGATGACAGCTGTGCACACTCTAGGCATTCTCTCAACCAGCTTCACCTGGAATGCTTTTCCAACAGTCTTGAAGAAGTTCCCACATATGCTGAGCACTTGTTGGCTGCTTTTCCTTCACTCTGTGGTCCAACTCATTCCAAACCAACTCAATTGGTTTGAGGTTGGGTGATTGTGGAGGCCAGGTCATCTGATGAAGCACCATCACTCTCCTTCTTGGTCAAATAGCCTCTACACAGCCTGGAGGTGTGTTTTGGGTCATTGTGCTATTGAAAAACAAATGATAGTCCCACTAAGCGAAAACCAGATGGGATGGCATATCACTGCAGAATGCTGTGGTAGCCATGCTGGTTAAGTGTGCCTTGAATTCTAAAGAAATCACTGACAGTTTCACCAGCAAAGCACCCCACCTCCTCCTCCATGCTTCACGGTGAGAACCACACATGTGGAGATCGTCCACTCACCTACTCTGCGTCTCACAAAGACACGGCGGTTGGAACCAAAAATCTAAAATTTGAACTCATTAGACCAAAGGACAGATTTCCACAGGTCTAATGTCCACTGCTCCTGTTTCTTGGCCCAAGCAAGTCTCTTCTTATTATTGTGGTCTTTAGTACTGGTTTCTTTGCAGCAAATCGACCATGAAGGCCTGATTCACACAGTCTCCTCTGAACAGTTGATGTTGAGATGTGTCTGTTACTTGAACTCTGTGAAGCATTTATTTGGGCTGCAATTTCTAAGGTTGGTAACTCTAATGAACTTATCCTCTGCAGCAGAGGTAACTCTGGATTTTCCTTTTCCTGTGGCGGTTCTCATGAGAGCCAGTTGCATCATAGCGCTTGATGGGTTTTGCGACTGCACTTGAATAAACCTACAAAGTTCTTGAAATTCTACACATTGACTGACCATGTCATAAAGTAATGATGGACTGTCATTTCTCTTTGCTTATTTGAGCTGTTCTTGCCATAATATGGACTTGGTATTTACCTTGTCACAACACAACTGATTGGGGCAAATGAAATAAGAAGGAAAGAAATTCCACAAATTAACTTTTAACAAGGCACACCTGTTCATTTAAATGCACTCCAGGTGACTACCTCATTAAGCTGTTTGAGAGAATGCCAAGAGTGTGCAAAGCTGTCATCAAGACAAAGGTTGGCTACTTTGAAGAATCTCAAATATAAAATATATTTTGATTTGTATAACATTTTTTTGGTTATTACATGATTCCAAATGTGTTTTTTCATAGTTTTGATGTCTTCACTATTACACCAAACTGGAAGTCTTCAGACTAGCTTGGAAAGACAGTACTGTGCATCGAAGAGCCCTCAATGCTGCTCGATCATCCTATTTTTCCAACTTAATTGAGGAAAATAAGAACAATCCAAAATGTATTTTTGATACTGTCGCAAAGCTAACTAAAAAGCAGCATTCCCCAAGAGAGGATGGCTTTCACTTCAGCAATAATAAACTTCTATGAGGAAAAGATCATGATCATTAGAAAGCAAATTACGGACTTCTCTTTAAATCTGCGTATTCCTCCAAAGCTCAGCTGTCTTTAGTCTGCACAATTCTGTCAGGACCTAGGATCAGGGGAGACACTCAAGTGTTTTAGTACTATATCTCTTGACACAATGATGAAAATAATCATGGCCTCTAAACCTTCAAGCTGCATACTGGACCCTATTCCAACTAAACTACTGAAAGAGCTGCTTCCTGTGCTTGGCCCTCCTATGTTGAACATAATAAACGKCTYTCTATCCACCGGATGTGTACCAAACTCACTAAAAGTGGCAGTAATAAAGCCTCTCTTGAAAAAGCCAAACCTTGAGCCAGAAAATATAAAAAACTATCGGCCTATATCGAATCTCCCATTCCTCTCCAACATTTTAGAAAAAGCTGTTGTGCAGCAACTCACTGCCTTCCTGAAGACAAAACAATGTATACGAAATGTTTCAGTCTGGTTTTAGACCCCATCATAGCACTGAGACTGCACTTGTAAAGGTGGTAAATGACCTTTTAATGGTATCAGGGCTGATTTCAAGGTTTCACTGCTAATCTACAAAGCATTACATGGGCTTGCTCCTACCTATCTTTCCGATTAAGTCCTGCCATACGCTACGGTCACAAGACGCAGGCCTCCTAATTGTCCCTAGAATTTCTAAGCAAACAGCTGGAGGCAGGGCTTTCTCCTATAGAGCTCCATTTTTATGGAATGGTCTGCCTACCCATGTGAGAGACGCAGACTTGGTCTCAACCTTTAAGTCYTTATTGAAGACTCATCTCTTCAGTGGGTCCTATGATTGAGTGTAGTCTGGCCCAGGAGTGTGAAGGTGAACGGAAAGGCACTGGAGCAACGAACCGCCCTTGCTGTCTCTGCCTGGCCGGTTCCCCTCTCTCCACTGGGATTCTCTGCCTCTAACCCTATTACAGGGGCTGAGCCACTGGCCTACTGGTGCTCTTCCATGCCGTCCCTAGGAGGGGTGCGTCACTTGAGTGGGTTGAGTCACTGACGTGGTCTTACTGTCTGGGTTGGCGCCCCCCCTGGGTTGTGCTGTGGGGGCGCGGCGCCTGGGGATCTTTGTGGGCTATACTCGGCCTTGTTTCAGGATGGTAAGTTGGTGGTTGAAGATATCCCTCTAGTGGTGTGGGGGCTGTGCTTTGGCAAAGTGGGTGGGGTTATATCCTGCCTGTTTGGCCCTGTCTGGGGGTATCATCGGATGGGGCCACAGTGTCTCCTGACCCTCCTGTCTCAGCCTCCAGTATTTATGCTGCAGTAGTTTATGTGTCGGGGGGCTAGGGTTAGTCTGTTATATCTGGAGTATTTCTCGTCTTATCCGGTGTCCTGTGTGAATTTAAGTACGCTCTCTCTAATTCTCTCTCTCTTTCTCTCTTTCTTTCTATCTTTCTTTCTCTCTCTCAGAGGAACTGAGCCCTAGGACCATGCTCAGGACTACCTGGCATGATGACTACTTGGTGTCCCCAGTCCACCTGGCCGTGCTGCTGCTCCAGTTTCAACTGTTCTGCCTGCGGCTATGGAACCCTGACCTGTTCACCGGACGTGCTACCTGTCCCAGACTTGCTGTTTTCAACTCTCCAGAGACAGCAGGAGCGGTAGAGATACTCTCAATGACCGGCTATGAAAAGCCAACTGACATTTACTCCTGAGGTGCTGACTGTTTGCACCCTCGACAACTACTGTGATTATTATTATTTGACCATGCTGGTCATTTATGAACATTTGTACATCTTGGCCATGTTCTGTTATAATCTCCACCCGGCACAGCCAGAAGAGAACTGGCCACCCCTCATAGCCTGGTTCCTCTCTAGGTTTCTTCCTAGGTTTTGGCCTTTCTATGGAGTTTTTCCTAGCCACCGTGCTTCTACACCTGCATTGCTTGCTGTTTGGGTCTGTACAGCACTTTGAGATATCAGCTGATGTAAGAAGGGCTATATAAATACATTTGATTTGATTTGATATTCTAGAATGTAGAAAATAGAAAATAGTAAAAAATAAAGAAAAACCCTTGAATGAGTAGGTGTGTCCAAACTTTTGACTGGTACTGTACGTCCCTCTAACCAGCCAGTCCATGACACAGGGCTACTGTGTGCCACTGGCCAGCCTGGAGAGGAGTGGAGGAGGATTTGCCATACTGTGTTTCAGCCTGGCCCAATCCTGTACCATGACGCTGCTTATCCTGAGATAATTAATCTACAGTGAATTAGAGTATTACAGCACACTAACACTGCATGCCTCACTCTCTCATTGTCACTCCTTACATGGATAAGGTGCTTAGTGTTTCCCAGGAAGAGGGAGAGAGAGAGAGAGAGAGAGAGAGAGAGAGGAATCACATTAGGAAAGGCAATCCTGGGCAGAAAATAGGATTGTATTAATCTTTATCAAACGCAGCCAAGAGCTGTGGAATCACACCACCCAATACACACTTGGCCAGCCCAGCCACCATGTAGAGTGGGTGTCCAGTGCCCCCAGGCTGTCACAGAGCTTAACCAGGGCCTGATATAGAATGATACTGTGTCAGTGTGCGTGTGTGTCTGTGCTTGTGTGTGTGTATGTAGCATAATGGGGATGTGTGAAACTTACTCCTGAACCTGAAATGTCCCCACCTGTGCCAGCGAATAGTTAGCTTTTTGCATGGCGCCGACTGGAAGTTGCTTTAGGAGGGCGGTCACGTGTGCTAGCAAGGCAGAGGTCCTGAGTTCGCGCCAGGAATGGGCCGAATCGGGAGGAAGTGGTACTCGCTAAACAAGCAGCGTGATGTATTTTATATGTACGTCAGGTTGACAGTGCTGATGATTCCCTGTGGCCCAGCCTGAGTCTAAACTTAGTGGGTGGAACAGGTTAAAGGGCTTTGAGGCTGGGAACCGACTGTAGGTTGCCAATGCACCTACCCAGCTGTCATGGTAACACCTAAACCCCCAGTGTTCATTCTAAAAGTACCAGTGTCACACTACAGCAAACAAACACAAGATCATGTTTAAAGGACTAAGAGGACATGCTCAGGACAGGTTGACATCGGTAAATTAGGATTGTCAGGATCAAATGAATGACTTTTGGAAGGAAAGTTTCAGTTGTCTGTTTTTATTTGCTGATGCTTATGGTGAATCCTGATCAACAAAACACAGTGAAATAAGCCAATCACTCAATCAAGCCAGTCTATAATTGTTTAACCAGTAGATGGAATAGAGTTTGTGGTATAGAGCCACAGGTTACAGAATGACGTTGCAAGTTGAAGTAACCTGTGGCTCTATACTACACACTCTATTCCATCTACTGGTTAAACAATTATAGACTGGCTTGATTGAGTGATTGGTTTATTTCACCCTGTTTTGTTGATCAGGATTCACCATAAGCATCAGCAAATAAAAACGGACATCTGAAACTTTCCTTCCAAAAGTCATTAATTTGATCTGTCTGATTCTCCCCCTGTCCAATGTAGGTGTAATGTAGTGCAGGTAAGGAACAGCACGGCTGTAATTAACAAAGCAGGCCTGCAGACAGGCGAGGAGGGGAGACACTCCCTCCACAGCAATAATCTAGGGAGAGACCGCAGCCGTTAGCAAAACCATTAATTTACTAAACCTAACTTTTATGACTAAATTAAATATTCATGCACAATCTACCAAAAACCCATTTGCAATATTTCCCCCAAATGTACTTTTCATATTTGCTGATGATTATCATGTGAGAGATCCATCCACCATTTTGTAGCTCATTTCAGATTCATGTAAGGTCAATATTATAATATTCACATCCCATCCCTTCCAAGTTATCAATTAAACTAAAATAGCACTGAAATGGTAAGGTTATATTACAAGGAAATAATATTATGGAGGCAAATCTTGCAGGTACATCCACAGGGGGATTAAATGCATGCAGCAATATCATCATCTGGTTATGGAACAGATGTCAGTTATTATTGACCCTAGTGGACCCTGTCCCTGTCCAGATGAGGTAAGGGAAATCAGCAGGGAGCTATTTAAACCGTCTGCTTCCGTCCCTGCTCAGGTATTCATTGTCCTTGCTGATGTCCTCCAGGACCATTTCGTCTGACACCCGCTTACCAGGGTCAGGACTGGGAGAGGTGGAGGGAGACAGAGGGGGAGGGGGGCGAGTCAACTCTCTCTCTCTCTCTCTCTCTCTCTCTCTCCCCTGTCTCGCTCTCTCTCTAGGAGAACTTCCCCCCTACTGTGAGTCATCACCCTGCCTCCCCCCAACCTCTCCCCCATGCCCGTCACCCCACCCCCCAGTCTCTAGCCAGCTTGCCACATCATTACCACACCACAATATCAAGTTAAGGAAGCCTGTCTCTTACTCATCATCCAGAGGGAGAAACAGGAGTGAGGTAATAATGAGCTAATCATCTCCTGGGTTTTGCTTCACAGGTCAATTATGTATTTGTGAGTGCCTATAATATTACATGACTGAAAATATATTATTTAACACACTGGATATTCTGCAAGATGCTCTCCAATGATTTATGTATCATTGGTAATAAGTCATTTACATGCACAAAAGCTCACACAGAAAACATACTGGATTTTGCTTTATTTGCTCTGTATTACTATAGATGGGTTGGTTGTTTAGCAACAAAACTGATGTGTGCGCAACTATGGGGTAAAATAGACTGGGTTGGCTTAGGCTGTTTACAACATGTAAACTAGATTTAGTCTATTGAAAACATAAATACATTTGCACAATGAGCACTTGTTGTCTCTGAAATACATCATTACAGTTATTGATTAGTTAGCTATTGAATTTTTTTCCATATTAGCATTGACATGCAATCAGTCAAATCACCTAAAAACAAGACATGGTATCAATAACAAGATACAACGAGCTGAAACGAGCCACCTTCGATTCCCCACAAGGCAGCTTCTTGGCATTGTTGCTAGCTATCTGACTGTTCAGAATCTTTTTTTGTGACATTGTCAGCCAACCTGTCTATTTTGTACAAAAAGGTGACATTTTTTCATCTCAGGTTTTTCCATATCTGTATATATTTTCATGAACATGGGACTGCCTTGTAGCTGCAGAGTAATCTAGAAATAGCTGTGGGGGATTTCTGTAATTTAAGAGTAATTTATATTAATCAACATTAATCATACAATTGTAAACTATGGTGTTCTTGATTGGTTTATTGTATTTCAGTGTGTGCACTTGTATTTAGAGTGTATAATTTCTGCCAATATCACTACATTATTACTTGTATTAGCACAAACAATATTAAAAGCTATCAAGGGTTATTATTGACCTGGCTCTATTTAAAATGGCTGCCAGTGTAGGAGAAATGTATTCATCACTCAGTATGCAAGCAATTAAAAGCAATAGTGTTGTGTAAAAATGTCAGGTCCAAAACAGGGGATGCTGTTGCGTGACCAGAAGCCCTTGGTTAAAAATACAACGAAACAAATAAAATATGAATTCCTTCAAAGAAAGAGAGAGAGAGAGCTGGCTCCCCCAGACCGAAAGTCTAACTCTGCCACCTGCGCTCCACTGAGTCCACACTGACTCCTGCAGTCCTCTTTCCACAGTAGGCCAGAGAAATCGAATAACGCACCGACACACACCACTCTCCCATTCAGCACTTAAAAGCCACGGTTGAATTTCATCTTGATTTCATTAAATATTCATAAAGGCCAATTAGAAGGGCAGCTTATCTGGCTGCGAAGACACTTTTCCATTATTCTGTCACATGTAGTCCATCAGACGGACCGTTTTGAAAGTAGACCCCACGAGTCCATATGCTTGACCCTGACTCCTCCTGCTTCCCCTCCCTCCAAATCCTATAAGTCCCTCTCTCACACAGAGAATGAGGCAGGTAGGGAGACAGAGACAGGGACAGAGACAAGGAGCACGGACACCCAAAATACCCTGTGGCCTAAAAACGAACATGCATATTTCCAGAAGGAAGCAGGATATCATATACTAACCATGCAGCCATTTTAATATGCCTTTTGGGCTCTGATTCATTCATAAGCGAAGAACCACTGTTTTGTGATAGATGGAATATCAAACTGAGTTAACTCTGCAGCCCCCCCCGTCCTCCAACAGCTCATTTCCTACAGTATAGGAAAGCTGAGAAAGTGGAGGTGCAGACAGGGCCTCTTTGATTTGCGGTTGGCGGAGGTAGGATGAATGGGCGATATGTAATCAAGCGCACTGCAGTAATTGAATACATCACTTTAGGAATGAGAAGCCATAGTCTCACACTGCCTGCCACCCATCTACATGAGCAGGGCTTACTGGAGCTGGAGTTATTAGAGCAGAGGGGAACTTTTCATCACAGCTTCTCACCGACTACAGCACCGACTTCCCTCTCAGGGATATACTGTACACAGTACAGTAGTTGTCATAAATGTGTTGGACTCTTGTGGTAACCCCACACCCTCTGAGTACTGAGCACAGACTGACCTTTAACCCCACACCCGCTGAGTACTGAGCACAGACTGACCTTTAACCCCACACCCTCTGAGTACTGACCACATACTGACCTTTAACCCCACACCCTCTGAGTACTGAGCACAGACTGACCTTTAACCCCACCACCCACTGATACTGAGCACAGACTGACCTTTAACCCACACCCGCTGAGTACTGAGCACAGACTGACTTTAACACCACACCCTCTGAGTACTGAGCACAGACTGACCTTTAACCCCACACCCACTGAGTACAGACTGACCTTTAACCCCACACCCACTGAACACTGAGCACAGATTGACCTTTAACCCCACACCCACTGAACACTGAGCACAGACTGACCATTAACCCCACACCCACTGAACACTGAGCACAGACTGACCTTTAACCCCACACCCACTGAACACAGAGCAGAGACTGACCTTTAACCCTACACCCACTGAACACTGAGCACAGACCGGCCGTCCTCTGTGACTAGGAAGAGAATCAATGGCAGCCTGTTGACATGGTGACCGATCAATGATCTGTGAAAATGGGTTTGCATACCCAATGGTTCCCCCTAACCCCCCATTATTTGCCAATTGGAATCTAAGTGACCCCTCATCGATGGAGTGCAGATCAAGTGATTTGGTATATACCAGAGGCTAGGATCAATCACCCCCTACCAGCAAACACTGAGTAGAACCTCCACCAACCACAGTGTAATCCAGTTAAACTAGGAGCTCTGATGAACATGTCAAGTCATCTTAACACTGAAAAGTTAAATTCATAGGACCTAATTAGGGTCAAGGGTCAAGTAATGAGTATCCCTTAATTGGTTTATTGCTGTTGTGGATTAAAAGTTTTATGAATGTGTATGCATAATTAATAATGTTATATAATTGTCTGCAATGCTTGTGCTTCTTCTATTTCGTAACGTCTCATTTATTTTATTTTTGCTCGAATTTAAATGAGTTTACATTTCATTTGTTGTAATCACCCCGTGACAGTAGCAGGGAAGATATTACAAAAAATGTGTGACTAAACTGGTTTCTTTTGAATAACTTTTCAATTTCAGTAGTTCATTCAGGTATGGGAATAAATGTATTTAATGTTAAACCAAGCAAAGTTCATTGTTAGTGAACATTCTTTCTGGTAATTAAAAATTACAATAATTAGCATCCAAGCAATCTACTAGTCATGTTTACAATCACAAAAGTTGTGTGTCTGCTCAGATGAATGCACAAAAAGCACAGAGGCGGGTGGGAAATGGAAACACAACATGGGGAAATAAAAATAGTTTAAAAAAAATATGGAGATGTGSAGGGAGGCTGAAAATTGTTGATATCGAGAGAGCAGTTTATTATATATTGACATATTTGGGAATTCTCCATGCCACTTCACAATGATAAAACAAATCCCACAGATGTTGACATGTTGGCTACCCAGATGGAAATTGTGCTTGGAGGGTGGAAACTTTTAATCATGACATGAAAAAAGAGATGGAGAAACCGACACGCAAAACTTGGCAGCCTTATTTCAGAGTGTCAGACTAAACTGCTTTATTGATGGTATTCTTAGTACTCAGTGGAAGTGGGCAACCAGAGAAATATTGAGTATGGTTACACGCACACAATAATATGATTATTGTGAATAGTCAGATTAATATAATAGTTTGATTTAAACGTTGACATGCTTTGCAAGAAGAATGATTTCCGTAACAATCCAGTTAATATGGACACATCTGAAATCAGGTTACCTGATGGGTCTTATTATTAAAATATAGATATATATTATTCCATTTTTAATGTATTGCAGTATWTAAGGCATTTCTAGACACATTTGTACATTGATCGATTTTAATTGACAGGGTTACTGTTTGTGTGTGAGTGTGTGTGTGTGAACTGTATGTAAGTCTGTGTATCATCAGCTGTGTGATTTCAACTGGCCTCTAGTGCACATGGAGGAGAACCATTTGTTCATGTTTAGGTGCAGAGGAGTTTCAGTTCACAAGTTCAGGAGTCACACTGTGCATCACCCTGTACTTTCTCTGTTGTAGTCTGGTAACACTGATCTTATCATGAGATAGTTCTACGATATGAACTATCAATATATTCTGGTCCACGTCCACCTGAAGGGTTCTACTTCCTTGCTTCAAAGTTGTTTTTGCTGTTCTCCATTATCCCCCTACACTTGGTCTGGGGAGGGATTAGGTCCCAGGGTTTTCTTAAAGGCTCAGTGCAGTCAACAAATTTGTTTTAAATATATTTCCACACTATGAGGTGGGAATAATACTGTGAAATTGTGAAAATTATGATAATGCCCTTTTAGTGTAAGAGCTGTTTGAAAAGACTGCCTGAAATGTCTTCCTGTTTTGGTGGGATGGAGTTTTGGCCTGCCTGGTGACGTCACCAGGTTGTGAATTAGTTAATAGACCAATAAGAAAGAGAGTTCCAAATCTCTCAGCCAATAACAGCTAGTTTTCAGTTTTCCCCTCCCCACTGAGACCACTCCCAGACAGTCTTAGCAACATTCTTGCTTAAAAATGGGTCTTTGCTGAGTATTTTTGACCATTTTAATTGAAAACAATCACAGTAGGGTACTTAATTGTTACCCAGAAATGATGTTATAATGAGATAAAACAGCTGCATTGGATCTTTAAACCCTCCGTGCCATGTCAGTTTGAAAAAAGCGCTGTGCAAATAAGATTTGATCAATTGATTTAGAATCATTAAAATTGATAAAGAAATAGCATCAGGAGGCAAATTCCCCTCCAGTTGTGCACTACATTACCCGATGGGACATTGATAAATGACAATCAAAATAAATTGTTCTACCACAGCGACCATGTTATTTTTGTGAAGCATATTTGATTCTGAGTTCGGACATGACGTTTTTATGTGAAAACTATTTCTAAGATGCATACTTAAGTTTTTCCAAACTCACTTCACTCATGCAAAAGAGGGAAGCTGGCGCTGCTTGTGCTAGCACATGCACAGATTAAATACACCGCTATAACTCTGATTAAGGCGTTTACATATCCTAATAATTCAACAGATTGCGCCAGAAAGCCAGGTGTTTTAATCGGCGTATGCTTACTTCAAATATGACCTCACGCCGATTAAGATAACCGGCTTCCACCCGCTTATGCAACCCTGCATCTTAGAGGCTGCTGCCCTATATACATAGACTTGGAATCACTGGCCACTTTAACTTTAATAATGGAACACTAGTCACTTTAAATATGTGTATGTGACCAATAAAATTTGATTTTATTAGATTTTTTATTTATTTGATAAGTAGAGTACGGTGTTTACATGACTAATGCCAAAACCGGCCTACTGCCATAATCAGTTTAATATTGAATTATTAGTGTGCATGTAAACATGCTCATTGTCTCAAAAGGTCTCACACTGGGCAAACCATCACCTGCTTTTAAAATGAAGACCAGTACACAGACGTAGCTGTCAGTGGAGAGGAGTGTTGGGCTGGGCCGGAGAGAAGGGCAGGCAGGAACCCAGCACTGAGAGGCAGCTCTACATTGGGTTGGAGTGCGGGGGTCTGCCAATATTCTGTCTTGTGAGTTGGAACTTACCAAATCAATTTAGCAACAAATGAAACAAAGCACTGACCATTGTACATGGCTTTTGGCTAATTTCGTTAGTTGTTTGTGAGATGGCAAGGTGGAGGTGCTGAACTGGGAGGAGAGAGCGTGCATTATTTACATGACAGCCATACAATGTCAAAGGGATTATCCCAGCTGGTCTGGCTGCATTTCCACAGTGGCAGACCGAAGCGAGGAGGCTGAGAGTGGCATACTAAACACATGCAGAGGACATTGTTGTAGGACACTATTATCTATGACAACTGGCTGAATGTGGCTGTGTTTTGATGATTTACTGTGACAGTCCTTTCCTTAGATTCTTTGGAGTGCGCTTCTGGCTGCTGCTCATACATTCTCAGTTACTCACAGACACAAGTAGAGGGAAACCAGTTCTGATTTGACCAGACAAAAACGCTGAGATGTTGCACTTCTAGTTGCCCCTCTGCTCTCTAGTCAGAGGTAATCCAGAGGTTAAAGCTAGAATAAGATATCTGATATCTCTGATCATTTTTTCTGCTGATTGGATGCTCTTCAGGCAGAGCATCCAGACCTGCTACTATGATGCTCAGTGAGGCTGTGAGAGCATACAGGCAGAGACGACAACATGGTGGGGTAGAGTTGGCCTTGGAGGAGGCCATGCTGGTAGGCAGCAGCTCTTCAGCAGCATGACTGGAGTGTAAATGAGTAGATAAGTGTATGCAGGTTGAAGAGCGGTGTGCCCTGTGGTCACCCAGAAAGGAGAGAGATGGTTATGATGTGAGGCCAGAGCCATGCTAACTGATGCCACTGGGAAGGGGGTCTCCACCTCCCCAATCCACTMCCAGTCAGTCCCTGGAACAGCACAAATGAATGTGTTTTCTCCTCTCACCTTTTTTCCTCAGATAAAATCAACATGAAAACAGTAATATGACGCATCTGTAATCACCTTAGCCACATCCTTGGACCTGCAGGCTTTCATTCTGCACGCTTTTAATTTGTTTTCACAGTGGTTCGAGCAAATTGAATTTGTTAATTAAAGCAGCAAAATGAAATGCTGAGCATTATTGACGAGATGCTAATTGAGTTGGTGTGGAAATTGGAAGAGGGGGGTTCGAGGTATCAATAGCCAGGACAAATCATATTATAGAGGAGAGCAGGAGAGGCGCATGCCAGGCTGTCCCACGAGGCTCCATCAGTGTGTATGCATTCACTATATCTCCCCAGGCCCTGCTGGCACACATACACACAATCCGCACCACATACAGAAAGACAGCTGCTCCTCCAGCTTCCTACCACTCACATCTCCAATCCGCTTTGGCTTTGCCACATCATCTGCTTACTCTAAGATGGAGGAGCAGCAACAAAGAAATGTACGCCGCCCGGCACCTAGCTCTGTAATCATAATCCATGTTTTAACACACATTATAGAGCAGAAAATGTAGCCTCTGTAACTGAAGGAATATTGAGTATTGCCAAAGTATTCCCAGGAATTGAGGTTCACATCAGTCATTGCTTACAATTCATACTAACCATAAAATGTCAAATTGAGGAGTAATAGCCCTCTCCTCTGCAAAATCGTATGGTATCATTTAAAAAGGCAAGAATTTAGTTGTGCACACGTACTGCATATTACAGAGGGTAGAATCAATGCTAGGAGAGTTAAAGTACTGTCTCTCTCCCAGAGAGCACGTATCCAGACAATAGTGTACATTTGCTTTCTGTGGGCATGGTTCCATCAGCCCCAGTGATAACCCCACACTGAAGACAGGGTCATTGGCTTTATTGCCTCCACTGGCGTGCTTATCCTTCCCACAGCTTCATTTTGCATAAATTGACCAGTATTAAACATCAATCCTTAAACAGATCATTTACTCTCTGAGCCCGAGTTCAGCCACCCTCCAGTCACATGGGCCAGCGGCTAATGAGAAGAATTCCCCAAGTTGTGCTAAGTTTGTGCAGACGGAGCGGGCAAAGAGAGAGAGGAGAGGGAAAGAGACCTGGAGAGAAAAAAGAGAGAGAATGACAGAGCGAGAGAGAGAGAAGCACAGACAGAACGAAAGAGACAGGGACAGAGAGCCAGAGATCAGACAGATGCAGAAAAAAAAGACAGAGAGCGCGAGATAGATAGATAGCGCATTCGGAAAGATTTCAGACCCCTTCACTTTTCCCACATTTTGTTATGTTATAGCCTTATTCTAAAATGGATGAAATAAATACAAATCCTCAGCAATTTACACACAATACTCCATATTGACAAAGCCAAAACAGGTTTTAGACATTTTTGCAATTGTATTACAAATAAAAAACAGAAATACATTATTTACATAAGTATTAAGACCCTTTGCTATGAGACTCAAAATTGAGCTCAGGTGCATCCTGTTTCAATTGATCATCCTTGAGATGTTTCCTTGAGATGTTTCTTGAGATATTTCTACAACTTGATTGGACATGATTTGGAAAAGCACACAGCTGTCTATATAAGGTCCCACAGTTGACAGTGCATGTCAGAGCAAAAACCAAGCCATGAGGTCGAAGGAATTGCCAGTAGCGCTGCGAGACAGGATTGTGTCGAGGCACAGATCTGGGGAAGGGTACAAAAAAAATGAAGTTGAAGTTTGGAACCACCAAGACTCTTTCTACAGCTGGCCGCCTGGCCAAACTGAGCAATCAGGTGAGAAGGGCCTTAGTCAGGAAGGTGACCAAGAACCCGATGGTCACTCTGACAGAGCTCCAGAGTTCCTCTGTGGAGATGGGAGAACCTTTCAGAAGGACAACCATCTCTGCAGCACTACATCAATCAGGCCTTCATGGTAGAGTGGCCAGACGGAAACCACTCTTCAGTAAAAGTGTCACGCCCTGACCTTAGATAGCCTTTTTTGTCTCTATTTGGTTTGGTCAGGGTGTGATTTGGGGTGGGCATTCTATGTTTTATTTTCTATGTTTTTTGTATTTCTATGTTTTGGCCGGGTATGGTTCTCAATCAGGGACAGCTGGCGAACCGGGGACACCGTGCGTAGGGCTGGTGCAGTATACCCCGGGCCGAGGAGACGCACTGGAGACCAGTTGTCTCTGATTGGGAACCATACTTAGGTAGCCCTTTTTCCCTCCTTTCGTTGTGGGAAGTTAACTTTGTTTCTGGCACATAGCCCTTAAGCTTCACGGTTGTTTTGTATTGTTTATTGTTTTTGTCGGCGTCATCCTTATAAAAAAGGAATATGTACGCTCACCACGCTGCGCTTTGGTCTACTTCATTCGACGGCCGTGACAAAAAGGCACATGACAGCCCTCTTGGAGTTTGTCAAAAGGCACTTAAAGGACTCTCAGACCATGAGAAACAAGATTCTCTGATCTGATTAAAGCAAGATTGAACTCTTTGGCCTGAATGCTAAGCGTCACGCCTGGATGAAACCTGGCACCATCTCTACGGTGAAGTATGGTGGTGGCAGCATCATGTTGTGGGTATGTTTTTCAGCGGCAGGGACTGGGAGACTAGTCATGATCGAGGGAAAGATGAACGGAGCAAAGTACAGAGAGATCCGTGATGAAAACCGGCTCCAGAGCACTCAGGACCTCTGACCTGGGCGAAGGTTCACCTTCTAACAGGACAAAGACCCTATGCACACAGCCAAGGCAACGCCGCAGGAGTGATGGCACAGGAGAGGTTGGCTGCCATGTTATTGGCTCTTAACCAACCGTGTTATTTTGTTTGTTTTTCCGCATTGTTTGTAACTTATTTTGTACATAATGTTGCTGCTACCGTCTTTTATGACTAAAAAGAGCTTCTGAACATCAGAACAGCGATTTTTTATTTAATGAGTCGGACGGTAAGGATATACTCCAAACACCCGAACAGGCCCACATCCCCATCAATCACAGGTGAAAGAAACTGAGATTTCGTGGAAAGAGATCTGGGTGCCTTGTGAGGATCAGGAAACGAGTTGCTAATCTGCCTTTGCTATCTGTACTGTTAGCCAACGTTCAATCGCTGGAAAATAAATGGGACGAATTGAAAGAATGTATTTCATACCAACGGAACATTAAAAACTGAGATATCTTGTGTTTCACTGAGTTGTGGCTGAACGACGACATTAACAACATACAGCTGGCAGATTATACTCTATCAGCAGGATAGAACAGCAGCCTCTGGTAAGACACGGGACAGCGGCCTATGTATACTTGTAAACAACAGCTGGTGCACGATATCTAAGGAAGTCTCAAGGTTTTGCTCGCCTGAGGTAGAGTACCATGATAAGCTGTAGACCACACTATATACCTAGAGAGTTTTCATCTGTATTTTTGTAGCTGTCTACATACCATCACAGAGCGATGCTGGCTCTAAGACTGCACTCAATGAGCTGTATACCGCCATAAGCAAACAGGAAAATGCTCATCCAGAGGCAGGGCTCCTAGTGGCCAGGGACTTTAATGCAGGGAAACTTAAATCAGTTTTACCTAATTTCTATCAGCATGTTAAATGTGCAACCAGAGGGGGAAAAAACTCTAGACCACCTTTACTCCACACACAGAGACGTGTACAAAGCTCTCCCTAGCCCTCCATTTGGCGAATCTGACCATAATTCTACCCTCATGATTCCTGCTTACAAGCAAAAATTTAAGCAGGAAGCACCAGTAACTAGGTCTATAAAAAAGTGATTAGATGAAAGAGATGAAAAACTACAAGACTGTTTTGCTAGCACAGACTGGTATGTCGTCCCCACAGTGACTGTACTACATACCCCAACTGAAAGCCATGGATTACAGGCAACATTTACACTGAGCTAAAGGGTAGAGCTGCTGCTTTCAAGGAGCGGGAGTCTTATAAGAAATCCTGCTAAGCCCTCAGACGAACCATCTAACAGGCAAAGTGTAAATATAGGACCAAGAATGGATTGTACTACACTGGCTCCGAAGCTCGTTGGATGTGGCAGGGCTTGCATACTATTACAGACTACAAAGGGAAGCACAGCTGAGAGTTGCCCAGTGACACGAGCCTACCAGACAAAATAAATAACTTCTATGCTTGCTTCGAGGTGTAACGAACGTCGTCGTGTTCATATTTTAATCAATCAACTGAACACTGAACAAAACAACAAAAACGACAAACGAACAGTTCTGTAAGGTGACGACACACAAAACAGAAAACAACTACCCACAGACACAGGTGGGAACAGGCTACCTAAGTATGGTTCTCAATCAGAGACAACGAAAGACAGCTGCCTCTGATTGGGAACCATACCAGGCCAAACACATAGAAAAACAAGGACAAAACAAAACAAAGGACAAAACAAGGACAACATAGAACACCAGACATAGAATGCCCACCCAAACTCACGCCCTGACCAACCAAAATAGAGACATAAAAACGATCTCTACGGTCAGGGCGTGACACGAGGCAAGTAACACTGAAACATGCATCAGCTGTTCCGGACAACTGTGTGATTACGCTCTCCACAGCCGATGTGAGTAAGAGGTTAACATTCGCGGGGCCAGACGGATTACCAGGACGTGTACCCCGAGCATGCGCTGACCAACTGGCAAGTGTCTTCACTGACATTTTCAACCTCTCCCTGTCTCAGTCTGTAATACCAACATGTTTCAAGCAGACCACCATAGTCCCTGTGCCCAAGAACACGAAGGAAACCTGCCTAAATGACTACCGACCTGTAGCACTCACGTCTGTAGCCATGAAATGCTTTGAAAGGCTGGTCAAGCTCAAATCAACATCATTATCCCAGAAACCCGAGACCCACTCCAATTTGCATACAGCCCCAACAGATCCACAGATGATGCAATCTCTATTGCACTCCACACTGCCCTTTCCCACCTGGACAAAAGGAACACCTATGTGAAAATGCTATTCATTGACTACAGCTCAGGTGTTCAACACCACAGCTCATCACTAAGCTAAGGACCCTGGGACTAAACACCTCCCTCTGCAACTGGATCCTGGACTTCCTGACGGGCCGCCCCCCCAGGTGGTAAGGGTAGGTAACAACATATCCGCCACACTGATCCTCAACATGGGGGCCGCTCAGGGGTGCGTGCTCAGTCCCCTCCTGTACTCCCTGTTCACTCATGACTGCACGGCCAGGCATGACCCCAACACCATCATTAAGTTTGCCGTTGACACAACAGCGGTAGGCCTGATCATCGACAACGATGAGACAGCCTATAGGGAGGAGGTCAGAGACCTGAGAGACGTATAGTGCAAGGACAACAACCTCTCCCTCAACGTGATCAAGACAAAGGAGGTGATTGGGGACTACAGGAAAAGGAGGACCGAGCACGCCCCAATTCTCATCGACGGGGCTGCAGTGGAGCAGGTTGAGAACTTCAAGTTCCTTGGCGTCCACATCACCAACAAATTGACATGGTCCAAGCACACCAAGACAGTCGTGAAGAGGACACGACAAAACCTATTCCTCCTCAGGAGACTGAAAAGAGTTGGCATGGGTCCTCAGATCCTCAAAAGGTTCTACAGCTGCACCATTAAGAGCATACTGACGGGTTGCCTCACTGCCTGTAATGGCAACTGCACGGCCTCCGCCCGAAGGCACTACAGAGGGTAGTGTATACGGCCCAGTACTTCACCGGGGTCAAGCTTCCTGCCATCCAGGACCTCTATACCAGGCGGTGTCAGAGGAAGGCCATAAAAATTGTCAAAGACTCCAGCCACCCTAGTCATAGACTGTTCTCTCTGCTACCGCTTCTTTCTCTCTCTCTCTCTCTCTCTCTCTCTCTCTCTCTCTCTCTCTCTCTCTCTTCTCTCTCTCTCTCTCTCTCTCTCTCTCTCTCTCTCTCTCTCTCTCTCTCTCTCTCCTCTCTTTCTTCTTCTCTTTCTTTCTTTCTTTCTTTCTTTTCTTTCCCTCTGTTTTTTAACTATATTCTGTCACCTCTGTCTCTTTATCTCTCCCTTTCTCTCTTCTTCTCTCTACCCGCTCCGGCTGCACAACTTAGCAACAACTTGGGGAATTCTTCTCATTAGCAGCGGGCCCATGTGACTGGAGGGTGGCTGAACACAGGCTCAGAGAGTAAATGAGCTGTTTAAGGATTGATGTTTAATACTGGTCGATTTATGCATAATTAAGCTGTGGGAAGGATAAGCACGCCAGTGGAGGCAATAAGCCAATGACCCTGCCTTCAGTGTGGGGTTATCACTGGGGCTGCTGGAAGCATGCCCACAGAAAGCAAGTTACACCTTGTCTGGATACGTGCTCTATGGGAGAGACAGTATTTTTACTTTATCATAGCATGGACTTTATTCTATGTAATTAACTGGTCAACTAAATTCTAGCCTGACATTTTAAATGATACCATATGAATTTGCACAGGAGAGGGTTATTACCTCACACTTTTTACGTTTTTTGGTTAGCATGAATTGTAAGCAATGACTAACTAATGTGAACCTCTACGCCTAGAGTAGGGTACTTTGCAATAGTTAATATTCCTTCAGTTATAGTAGCTACATCTTCAGCTGTATAATGTATGTTGAAACATGGATTATGATTACAGAGCTAGGTACCGGGCGGCGTACATCTCTCTGTTATTGCTCCTCCATCTTAGAGTAAAGCAGATGATGTGGTAAAGCCAAAGCGATTGGAGATGTGAGTGGAGAGAAGCAGGAGGAGCAGCTGTCTTTCTGTATGTGGTGCAGAGTTTGTGTGAATGTCTGTGTGGCCATCAGGGCCTGGGAGATGTAGTGAATGCAGGCACACTGCCAAAGCCTGTGGGACAGCCTGGAATGTAACTCTCCTGCGCTCCTCTGTCTCTCCTACGCCCCCCCCCCCTCAAAATTCCACACTAACGTTAACCCATTAGCATCTCGTCAATAATGCTCAGCATTTCATTTTTGCTGCTTTAATTAACAAATTCATTTGCTCAAACCGCTGTGAAAAACAAATTAAAAGCGTGCAGAATGAAGCCTGCAGGTCCAAGGATGTGGCTAGGGATTACAGATGCGTCATATTACTGTTTTTCATGTTGATTTTATCTGAGGAAAAAGGTGAGAGGAGAAAACACATTCATTTGTGCTGTTCCAGGGACTGACTGGGAGTGGATTGGGGAGGTGGAGACCCCCTTCCCAGTGGCATCAGTTAGCATGGCTCTGGCCTCACATAATAACCATTCTCTCCTTTCTGGGTGACCACAGGGCACACCGCTCTTCAACCTGCATACACTTATCTACTCATTTACACTCCAGTCATGCTGCTGAAGAGCTGCTGCCTCCAGCATGGCCTCCTCCAAGGCCAACTCTACCCCACCATGTTGTCGTCTCTGCCTGTATGCTCTCACAGCCTCACTGAGCATCATAGTAGCAGGTCTGGATGCTCTGCCTGAAGAGCATCCAATCAGCAGAAAAAATGATCAGAGATATCAGATATCTTATTCTAGCTTTAACCTCTGGATTACCTCTGACTAGAGAGCAGAGGGCAACTAGAAGTGCAACATCTCAGCGTTTTTGTCTGGTCAAATCAGAACTGGTTTCCCTCTACTTGTGTCTGTGAGTAACTGAGAATGTATGAGCAGCAGCCAGAAGCGCACTCCAAAGAATCTAAGGAAAGGACTGTCACAGTAAATCATCAAAACACAGCCACATTCAGCCAGTTGTCATAGATAAATATGTCCTACAACAATGTCCTCTGCATGTGTTTAGTATGCCACTCTCAGCCTCCTCGCTTCGGTCGCCACTGTGGAAATGCAGCCAGACAGCGGGATAATCCCTTTGACATTGTATGGCTGTCATGTAAATAATGCACGCTCTCTCCTCCAGTGTCAGCACCTCCACCTTGCCATCTCACAAACAACTAACGAAATTAGCAAACCCATGTACAATGGC
>NC_036853.1:15854674-15907752 GCF_002910315.2 Salvelinus sp. IW2-2015
AAGGACATTCGGAGACTTGTTCCTGAAGCCATTCGGCGTTGTCTTCAAAATCAAATCAAATGTATTTGTCACATAGCCGAATAAAACAGGTGTAGTAGACCTTACAGTGAAATGCTTACTTACAAGCCCTTAACCAACAATGCGTTTTAATAAAATACCAAAAAAGATGATAAAGTAAGAGATAGAATTATAACAATAGATTAAACGAGCATCTTCAAGTAATAACAAATACGAGGCTATATACAGGGGGTACCGGTAACAGAGTCAAAGTGCCGGGGGCACCGGTGTCGAGGGAATTGAGGTAATATGTACATGAGTATTAGTTATGAGTGATTAAAGTGACTATGCATAGATAATAACAGAGAATCAGCAGGGTTAGAAGAGGCGTGGGGGAGGCAATGCAAATAGTCTGGTATGTCACAATCTTGAAAATGAGCGGATACCAAAGGCGCAGCGTGCATTGAGGTTCCACATCTCTTTTAACATACAAAAGTGAAAACAGAACCGCAAAACAAACCTATAAACTTAACAAAGAACCGTGAAGACAGTAAGCTGCCTCAAACAAATCACGGCCACTCATCTCGCAAAACGACAGGTGGGAAAAATATCTACTTAAATTATGATTCCCCATTGAGAACACAGCTGCCCATCATTGGGGAACCATACAAAGACATCAAACACTAGAGAAATACTATAAACTAGAACACAACATAGAATGTTAAACTAGAATAAACCCCCTAGTCACTGCGCCTAGACCTAACTACACCCATAGAGAAACAAAGGTCTCTCTATGGTTCAGGGGCGTGACAGTAACCAAAGACACTACACACCCCCCCCCCCCCCAAAAGTGCGTTTCTATTACGTCCGGCACGCAAAATGAAACCAAATGGGAGGGTAGGGGGTGAGTAGTCGTCAGGTGGCAGGCCTCCGGGGTGTAAGGTATTCGTAGCCCGACCGCACCAGAACCCCGATCCGGCCTCGCGCCGGCTTGAACGCCCATGCCTTTGGGCTGGGCATCGGAACAAAGGAGGACTTCCGACCATGGAGCGTGGTTGGAACGCCGTGTCCGCACGCCGTGCTGAACTGGAACCGGCGCAAAGGAGGACTCCAGCCATGAGGCTGGGTTGGACGCCGTGCCTGGACTGGGTACCGCGCGAGGAATGCTCCGGCTTTGGAGCTGGACTGGACGCCGTGCCTGGACTTGGGCATTCGGCGCAGAGCACGGCTCCGGCCTGAGCGGAACTAGAACGCCGTGCCTGACTCGGGCACGCGGCGCAAGCAGGACCTACTCCGCCAATGGCTATTGCGGTTGACTAGGGACGCCGTGCCTGGAACTGGCCACCGGCGCAGAGGAAGCTCTGCCCTGGAGCGGGACTGAAACGCCGGCCTTGGACTTTGGCCCGGGCAGTAGACAGCTCCGGCACATCTGAGCGGCGATGAAACATCCGTTGCCTGGACTGCGGCATCGGCGCAAGAGGAAGGGCTCCTGCCTTGGAGCTGGGTTGGACGCCGTGCCTGACTCTCTTCCGACCGTGACGGTCGCTGGAGGTTCCGGACTGTGGCCGCTCGCGGAAGTCCGGACGTGACCGTCGGGGGATCCTCTGTGACGGCGCAGGAGGTTCCGTACTGTGGGACCGTCGCAGGAGGTGTTCGGTCACTTGGACCGTCGCAGGAGGTATTCCGGCACTTAGTGGACCGTCGCAGGAGGTTTCGGTCCCGAGGACTGATTGCCGTATGACGTGAAAGCTCGTCGTGTTTGCAATAAGCACAGCAGGCCTTTCCCCAGTTATGGAGAGCCTAGGTGTGCGTGGCAGGCTATCTACCGCTGGCGTGAATGTATGTGGCACCAACGAACGGGGACACACACTTCAGGGCGAGTGCGGGGCAGGCCAAAGACCGGACCCGGGAATGGGGAGCGCATAGAGCCGGATGCCGTTGGAGCCGGCACAGTTTGCACCGACTGGTGACACGCTCTTCAGGGTGAGTATGAGCGAGCAGGCACGGACGTTACCAGACTGGGGAGGCGCAACTGGAGGCCCTGATGCTTAGGTCGGCACAGGTTGGCAACTGGACTGGTGAACACGTTCACTTCAGGCCAGTGGCGGAAGCTGGCACAGGGACGTACCGGCTGGGGAGGCGCACTGGAGGCCCTGATGCGTGGAGCCGGCACGGTGGCACGGACATAGTGACACGGCACTTTCAGGCCGAGGGCGTGAGGAGGCACAGGAAATGTTACCGGAATGGAGGAGACGCACTGGATTACCTGGTGTGTGAGCCGGCACAGGTGGCACCGAACTGTGACACGCACTTCAAGGGCTAGTGTGGAAGTGGCACAGGACGTACCGGAACTGGAAGGCGTAACTGAGGCCAGAATCGTCGGAAACCGGTCCCAGCACCGGACTGGTGTCACGCTTCTCAAGCACGCCTGTGCTCAAGCATTCTCACGCTACCCACCTCCTCTCCGGGATCTTTTCATCCATAATTCCTCCTCCGACTCCCAAACAGGCTCTGGGCACTGAGTGCTCTGGCACTCTCCGCTGTGATCCGCCAGCTCCAGTTGGCCCCCCCAAAAAAAAATCTTTGGGGTTTCTGTGGCCGTGGTCCCCCGCGTCGTCGCGTCCACCATGGGTCTCGCTGTTACATCTCAATGTCCTCCCAAAGTCCGAACTTGCCTTACCTCATTTTCAACGCTGCTTGCTGGGATATTCTGTCATGCTGTCGTAAGAACGGGACCAAGGCGCAGCGGATGTTGAGTTCCACATTATTAATTAAAAGAGAAACTAAAACAACAAAATATATCAATAAACGAACAACTATAACTAACACGTGACTACGGTGCTGCCACATGCACAAACACAAACAATATCCCACAACAACGGGTGGAAAAATATCTAACTTAAATATGATCCCCCAATTAGAGACATACGATACCAGCCCTGCCTCTAATTGGGAACCATACCAAAACACCAATATAGAAATTTTTAAACTAGAATACCCCCTAGTCACGCCTCTGACCTACTAGGGGCGGACTAAGGGAAACAGGCTCTCTATGGTCAGGGCGTGACAGGGTAGCCTCTGGACCTAGACTAATGCTAACCGCTTGGCCATAGAAAGAAAGAAAGAAAGAAAGAAAGAAAGAAAGAAAGAAAGAAAGAAAGAAAGAAAAAGAAAGAAAGAAAAAAGAGAAGAAAAAAAAGAAAAAGATAGATAGAGATGTGTCCTGGAGCCATGATGGCACTGCAGTGTCCCAAGCCCTGCTGAAGCAGAGAGCAGAGAAAGCAGGGCGTGACAGTGAGCACTGGTTAAATTACCAWGGTGATTATGCTACTAATTACTGGCAGTCCTGCTCTATTGATAAGGGCCCAACCTGCACCTGACTATTCGGCTCCATTTGCTACCTTCTCTCAGGTTTATAGGGCCTTTTAGCAGCTGAGCATAGACAAAGAAAAAAAGGACGAATTAGAGATAATGATGGATGGATGAGGGCTGTAAAAACACACATAGAGCAATAAAGGATTCACAGTTTTAAGGCTAAAATAACTTATTTTATATTAGTGTTATTTTTTAAATAGCTAGCTAACCAAGTAGGGGGATAACATGCAAACAATTAGCTAATAGACCTAGCTAGCTAACCTACTGTATGTACTGTTAAGTTCTGACAAACAGAGTAAAACACACAGATGATTATTGAAGCTCAAACCAAGTGTATTCACCCACTGGGTCACACAGCTGCATAAGACAACAGTGGTAGTCGACAACGATGAGACAGCCTACAGGGAGGAGGTCAGAGACCTGGTCGTGTGGTGCCAGGATAACAACCTCTCCCTCAATGTGATCAAGACAATGGAGATGATTGTGGACTACAGGAAAAGCAGGACTGAGCACGCCCCCATTCTCATCGATGGGGCTGTAGTGGAGCAGGTTGAGCGCTTCAAGTTCCTTGGTATCCAAATCAACAACAAACTAGAATGGTCCAAACACACCAAGACAGTCGTGAAGAAGGCACGACAAAACCTATTCCCACTCAGGAGACTGAAAAGATTTGGCATGGGACCTCAGATCCTCAAAAAGTTCTACAGCCGCACCATCGAGAGCATCCTGACTGGTTGCATCACTACCTGGTATGGCAACTGCTCTGCCTCTGACCTCAAGGCACTACAGAGGGTAATGCGTACAGCCCAGTACATCACTGAGGCCAAGTTTCCTGCCATCCAGGACCTCTATACCAGAGTGTCAGAGGAAGGCCCTAAAAATTGTCAAAGACTCCAGCCACCCACAGCAAGCGGTACTGGAGTGCCTAGTCTAGGTCCAAAAGGCTTCTTAACAGCTTCTACCCCCAATCCATAAGACTCCTGAACAGTTAATCAAATGGCTACCCAGACTATTTGCATTGTACCCCCCACCCGACCCCCTCTTTTACGCTGCTGCTACTCTCTGTTTATTATCTATGCATAGTCACTTTAACTCTTCCTACATGTACATATTACCTCAATTAACTCAACTAATGTCATGACTTCCGCCGAAGTTGGTCCCTCTCCTTGTTCGGGCGGCGTTCGGCAGGTTGACGTCACTGGTCTTCTAGCCATATCCGCTCCACCTTTCATTTTCCATTTGTTTTGTCTTGGTTTTCCGCACACCTGGTTCACATTCCCTCATCTGACTAAATGTATATTACCCTCTGTTCCCCCCATGCCTGTGTGTGCAATTGTTTGTTTGTTACGTGTAGTTTGCATCAGGCTGGTTTGCGCCGGGTATGTGTTTGACCCGGGTGTTTGGTTTATTGTACCGTTTGTGTACTTTGGGTGTTGTCACTGTTTTCCTTGGGCATGAATAAAGTGCGCCTGTTATCACCCATCTCTGCTCTCCTGCACCTGACTTACCTTCAACCAGTTGCACACATCGTGACAACTAACCTGTGCCCCGCACATTGACTCTGTACCGGTACCCCCTGTATATAGACTCACTACTGTTATTTGACTGCTGCTCTTTAATTTTGATTTTTTACTTAACACTTGTTTTTTTTCAAACTGCATTGTTGGTTAAGGGCTTGTAAGTAAGCATTTCACTGTAAGGTCTACTACACCTGTTGTATTCGGCTTATGTGACAAATACAATTTGATTTGATTTGACAAAGACATATTTACACAAGCACATATATTTATACCTTCCTCCTATGCTGAGTCTCCTCCTTACACATCTGGACAGCCAATACATCTCTGTTGCTAGACAGGACTTTAGTGATGCCTGTTCTTTCTCAGTTCATCTGACCTGACCTCGGCCCAAATTTCTCACTGGAAGTTAGTACCCATCAGTATTAAGTTATGTCTACCTCTTTATCTATAATGTATGCAACTTATTCACATATACAGTTAGTATTCAAATAAACCAAAAGGTATCTTATCATTTCAGCAGTGTGACATATGCAATCACTAACACAATGATATGCATGTAAGAGGGATAATGTTACAAATGGGGGGAAGAGGCATTAGCTACAGTAGACACATTTGGAAGTTTGTAATTTACACAAGCTTTGGGATAGCATATGAACACGACATAAGCCATGATAAAAACATGATAATATTAAAGGCCATTAACTTTAAAACTGCAACATTTCCTCTCAGCCTCACAGCAAACTGTGTAGAATAGCAGGAAATTAGCTCTAAAACAGCAACATTTTCTCTCAGCCTCATGGTAAAATGTGACTAGTTTCAGGAAACTAGGCGTATGTCGCGCGCCACTACCTCACAAGAGAGGTATTTGAACGTAAACATTTTTTTATCAAAATGCGTTTTTTGTAAGAAATGCCTTCTGGAACATGTGAACTTTCATGTGCCTTAATAAAACATGTGTATTCCATCTGTAAATACGAATAAAATTGTTAAATTACGAGCCTAGTTGGTTTAGTCATAGAAATAGACAGGAACCTTCCCGCTAGCCATGATTGTCTGAGATAATGGATTGGCTGGACATGCCGAGAGATGAGTTCGGATTGGTCTGCCATGTAGCAAGCTTCTGTCAATAACATGAGCTGCTCAGTATGTGCAGGCAATCCTTTCTAACGCAGCTTTTTTGAAATATTTCACAAAGAACTGTAAAAGTGTTGCTAATGCTCTCCACTTTCTGGAGGACCGAGTTTTGAAATTTGTGGAATTCCTGGTGGAAGCAGAGTATGATAGCTAAAGCGAATCAGAAATTTGATTGCAAACATGCGGAGGGAGTCAAAAAGAAAACACACAGAATTCTGTTGTATAAAACACCTGTCTCCGGATTACATCTTCAAACTAAGGGCAACCATGGCATCCGTGACAGAGAGGGATAAGCGTTCATCCATGTATACGGGTAAGAGAGTCTAGTTAGCTACATTTTCAGATATTATACGTTTCTAATTTTGTCAGAAAGTCATTTTCATTGCAAGTTAAAGTGTACTGTTAGCTAGCTAGCTAACTTTAGCTGGCTGGCTCGCTAGCTAAAGTTACGTGTATGATCTGTGTATGATATTATTCGTATCTCAGAGCCATTTGCATTGGTAGTTATAGCCTAATATTAGTTAGCTAGCGAACATTGAACCTAGTTGGTTAGCTTTAGCTACCTGCAGATTCATACAGGGTCGTAACATTATGAGTTGGGATTATGTTTCATTGTTTAGCTAGCTAGCTACATGTGTAAGCAAAAGTCTCCACTATGTAAGTAAACATTTCACTGTACAGGGTACACCTTCTGTATCCTGTGCAAGTGACAAATAAACTTAGATTTTATTTGATCCCTTACAAAAAAAGATTGCAGTTTTGAAACTGTAGTTAAAGTGCAGTAACTGCAATCGAATGTGGTATTTTGGACACAGTAATTGCAGAATAACCGCACTCTAACTGCAGTTACATTGCAAACTTACAGCAGTAAAAAAAATGTTTTTGGATGTAATTCTTTTTATTTGCATCATACTGCAGTTATACTGCACTCTAACTGCAGTTAAACTGTAGTCACTCTAACTGCAGTTAAACTGTAGTGTACTGCAGTTATACTGCACTCTGACTGCAATCTTTTTTCGTAAGGGATATAGTGTGTGTTTACCAGTGACGGTAATGTGAAGAACAACATGACCTGCACCAAAGTAAAATTTGCATATAACGTTAGGCCAACGTGAAAGTGTCCAATAAAAAAATTCCCTGCTTATTTCGTCACACTGACAACCGTAAGCAATTTTCTGCAATTAGCTCGCCATTTACTTGTATAAAATGATCTAGTCGTGAATATATTTTTCTGTAATAATGAACACAAATGAGCTAAAGTTAAGACGATGTCAGCTATATGACATGATCATTATTTGAACTGGTTAGCCAGCTAACTTAAAGTTAGCTAAATTACTAACACGCTAGAAACACATCAAAACGTTGTTTAGAAAGTTGTTTTTAGTTGCCTGGTTTGGTAGATTGACATATACTAAATTCATTTTTCAACGGATGGGTTAATTGGTGTTAAAATACACCAGTTATGTTATTTTGGACCACCAGGCTGATGTCATGCAGCCTGTCATTTTTGTGTTCATACTTTTTCATAATGACAACGACAAGTTTGATGTTGGACGACAATAGAATGTTCATGATGTCACTGCGACAACTGTCTACAGGCATGTCGATAGAGGCAGTACAAACCAGCCTTTAGTCTTGAAACCTTTGATTGCTTAGTACACTACCATAGTAAGTTTGTTTAGCACATGGCCTCACATGTAAGCCCTTAAAGACATGGGTGGGGCTAAGGCTTAAGAGGGTTTGAACAATGCTGAATGGGTGGAGACAAAGAAGAGTCTCCAGTAGGTACCAAAACATTCAAGGGCCATTTACTCAAAAGTGGGATTACAAGTTTATCGACATTCAAAGCAGAATGATTTTTCCACTGTTCCTCAACTGTAGTGTATGATATACCTTTTTCTAGCTCTGAGTCTCTACTTTTATCCAATGTAAATATCACCATTTCAAATGTTGCTACATAAGAATGAATCGAGCCAGTCGGTCACAAATGTATAAAATAATTATCTATAAAACTGCAAATCTTTCTCTCTGCCCCATGGCAAAAAAAACATACCCAATCACTAACACGATGATATACATGTAAAGCGAGCCATAGGTTAGAGAGGGATCATGTTAAAAATGAGGGGAATAGGCATTAACTACAGTACCCGGCAGTGATATTAACATCCATACGGATCTATATAATGGGCATGCTGCTACCTCTCTTCACCACCTCTGGTGAAGATGAGTCTTCATGACTAATTGGCACTCTGGTCTACCACCATTACACATATACCATTTTGCCCATTAGATCATTCAATAGCACGTTTGAACAGCATCAGAAGTGGAGTTCAAAGTAGAGACCCGGAAGGAGCCGGGTCCTACCTTTTTGCCCCAAAAGGTAGGATGAATGGTTTCAAGAAATGAGCGTCTTTTGCATCCCTTAAGCAGAAATTGTGCACAAATATTGAATTTTAAAAGCCTGTTATATTAAATGAAGTGCCCTTTAATATAGACCACACAGACAATTATTGAATCTTATTTTTAATATCAATAAAAACTTTCTAAAGTGCAAATATTCTGCATTTTGACATGTCCCTCTGTGCATCCTCTGTAACTTCTAGGAAGATTTTAACCGACTTAACCCAAACATTTGTCCAAGTTTTCAACATCATTGAAAAGCCCTAGTTAATGTCTTGCTCTGACAAGTCCTTTCTGAAGATTATTACTTATTTCATGTTATTAGTGATACATTTTAAGGTAAAAAAAGTGAAACTATTCATTTTTTAAAGATGACATTGAACATTAAAAGTAAAATCATAGCGCAAAAGCAGGTGAGCTGGTTCTACTATTTTTGGCACTTTGCTGGTGTTTTGTGGTGGTAAACTGAGCGGGTCGAGCATAACCTGTCAACCCTTTTACCCACAGATAGACAGGCTAGAAATGTTTAACAATAACACATTTTTGTGAAGCTTGCATTCAATAGGCTCTATGCATTATACCGCCTCCAACGTTCTAATTTTCTTCCGAATTCAATTTTTTTTCTTCTTCCAAATTCAAAAGAGACCTGGTGTTTGGGAAAGACTGAAACCTCCTGCTCCGACTGAGGGGGATGAAGAACAAGGTGCGCTGCTTATGGACTGTGCCGTCTCTGATCCGGTCCAGAGCATGGGCCAAGCCAGTGTAAATGTACATGTGTTTATTTTCTAGCAGCAAAATAATAATTTGTTTATCTACGACATGTATCAATCATTTTTGTTGTAGTGAATATCAGTTTGTGTGGAGCTTGTATTGGCTTTAATTAGGCAATGAGTAAGAGGGGTGGGGGAAAGAAATCAAGTAAACACAGATTAGCCAGAATGCAAGATTGAATACAATGTTAGAGATGTGTAATTGATTAACTGAACTGTTGAACATTTGCTGAAACACATTTTTTTAAACAAATCTATTCTACTGTAGATTTCTTCACAAGAACATCAATACTTATTTTTCATAAAACCACTAAACTTGGCACCCATGCAGGGGATCCATTCAGGTGTGAGAGACACTTCTGCAAGTAGTGGTAGAAATAAAAGTGGTCAACCTTCTCTCTTATAGTTTTTGAAACCTGTAGATCTTTATATATCCTTTCAACTAGGATGTCCTCCTGTGCACAGATGACAAAGTCACACCAGCTACAACCTGTGAGAAGGATTTGACCTTGCACCTGCCAGTAGTAAGCATGAGATCTCTTCAACTTCAACTCTCCATTCTGTATCTTCAGGTAAGGGCAGTCAACATAACTTGGTACATTTGGGCACTTGACCTCTAAGAATCCAAAGTGTGGTCTTACACTGGGATCAAATATAATGCCATCTGGAGAGGATCCTAACCACGAAGCACCTGGGTGCACTACGAAGCCACACGGAAAGAAGTTAACATTCTTCAGTGTGCAGTACTCCTGTACAGCCACTGACTCCATGGCTAGCCCTCTCTTCATCTCCATGGTCTGCATACCAGATCCCTTGAACATCCACTCAGCTAGGTGGTCAGCTGAGGTCTCTCCCCGGACATGGCAAACCGCTCGGAAACGAGAGGATGTTATTCTCATTTTCCTGAGCTGATGCCATTCCGGGCTGCTGCTCTGCTCCCTTGTAGCAACCTCGACTTTGTGTGACATCTTGTAGGTTGTCTCTAATGCCTTGAGGTGGAACTGCTCCTGATGGCTAAGGACGTACGCACACTGGGAAGCCTGAAGCCTGTAGCCATCTAATGGAAGTATTGGTGGAGAAGGAACATCGGCAATCTTCACAATTTCACGGGTCTTTGGCTGTGGAAGCTGATAGAACAGAACACTGCCGGCTTGCACTGGCCCAAAGGCGGACTCAACCAGGGGCACGTCAGCTGACATTTCCATTGTTGTCACAAGAGGGGCAATAAGTGGAGTAAAGTTGGCATACGTTTCTGAGACGCGGAGAAGGCCCATGTCAGGCATGTATCCATTGAGTTCTTTGTAGAGAGCACTTCTGCAAAACATTTTAAAACCTTAACATCAGGTTGGAGAGATTACTATGACAAAGACTCATGTAACTTTTCCAGAAACAGCACAAGCCCGAAAGTTCAAATAAAATGATTTAAAATATACAGATTTATGGATTATATATTTCCCCCCAGTCTTTGTCCCAAACATTTGTCATTACATCGTAAAGACGCCACTGTTTAGGCTTATCACCTGGATACAAAAACAATCACAAGAAAAGAAAATCTAAAATGTTTCCATTCTAGGAACCTCCAACTTACCTTATTCCATCAACACACGAGTTAGTAGGTTTACGGAACTCTATCCCATCAACCGGACCTGGTTTCACACCCTAATTAACAAGGATTTACTGTTACATAGGCTGAATTATTTTCAGGTGCATTTTTTATGGATATTGATAGACTCACAAGTGTTCTTGGCTTGTGCCAATGCTGTTCTGTGTCTGCAGCTGTGAACTGGTGGTGCAGCAGGAATGTTTAGTTGAGAGTAGTGCGCTGTCTGGTAAAGAAGGGCCACCAGATGATTGCACAGAGCACTTCCTGCAACACAGGAGCAGTGGCTTTGGACCGCTATCACTGGTACGAAGTGCTTTAACACCATCTGTGAAGATATGTGTGATGAAAGACTGAAGTGAGAAACAAGAATGATGCGGCCCATAAATAACAATAAACATAGTAGTGTCTAGTCTTCTTAACTAGGGGCTCATTTAACTATACAGGAATACATCGTCTCAGTAACACAGTTACCAAACACTGCATCAACAGATATTTACCAAATAACCTGTTAAATGAGCAATTCTAAATTGGGATTGGGACCCATCATTAATATCTATCTACTGATAAGACTATACAGGAATACATTGTGTCTCAGTAACACAATTACCAAACACTGCATCAACAGATATTTACCAAATAACCTGTTAAATGAGCAATTCTAAATTGGGATTGGGACCCATCATTAATATCTATCTACTGATAAGATTAAACGTTGACACTGTCTCCAACACATTTTGACCATGATGACAGTGTCCCACAGGAGATGTTTAACAAGGTCCCTAGTAGCTATCTAGAACCTTTCCCTACTCTCATGCTGTGCGGCTTTTCACTCTTCCTCATGGACCTGTGACAGGCAGCCCTCACGGTGATCTCCCCTGTCAATGTATCTTTGTTAGATACTGTGTAGAAGACATGAATAACAATTATTTTTAGCTAGCAAATATAGCTAGCAAGCATAACTTAACCAAGCTAACGAAAATACACACATTCTCAGGTAGATTCTGTCAACGTTACATCATTTTACGAAGTAACTAGCTAGCTAGAGTTAATAGTTAAATTAGCTAGCTAATGATTGTAGCTAGCTAACATTATATCTGTCACTGACTTGGTACTCACCTTCATAGTTGTCTATGTAGCTTCCTATATACATCTTGAACCCCTTTTCATTCTTGCTAGCTGGAGTCTCGGAGGCTGATTTAACAATTCGATGTACACCATTAATATTAATTTGAGTCCTGAAGACACCTAGTAAAAAACTGCGACATAGTGATAACGTTATATCGTCGATAACAACTAGACTGACCGGTATTTGCCAAGTGTGTTGGAAGTGTGTTTAGAACGTTCGATCATGGAATGTGCATRAGGGCTATTGCCCTTCATGTTGAATACAACAAGTTTCCAATCCCCGTGTCACAATGAGATTTATGGCTGATTTAAAATGAAGTCGTCAACCCTGTTACAGTCAACACTGTTACTTTATTTGGCACTTAATATGCCATTAGTATAGTAAACATTTATTTAGTCTCTTGAGATGGGAAAAAAGTGTTTTTATTAAGTTGAACATGTGCCCTTTATGACAGAATGTTAAAATAAGGTKATATAAAACTTTTATTTCACCAAGTTACACTACTCAAAGGCACCTAATTGGTGGAACGACCCAGGACTAAGGTGGGTAGAAAAGCCAGTGTTGAGATGGGTCATCAGGCTGTCCTGTGTTTGATCCTGATGACTAACACTGACTAACACTGCACAGTGTTCCCCAATTGGGTTTCTTAGTATCTTTGAACACCAAACATCCACGATAAAAAAAAGCAAACACTGGAGAAATGGCATGCCATCTGTTGGTTAGCTAGTTGTTTAATCCCTGCAGAAATACTGACAATTAACAAGAGCTATAAATGGTATTTATGCACAGATATGTGCCAGGGTGAAAAACATCACATACAGTATACCCAAGACCAATTACAGATGTATGATCTTAATTTGATCACCCTGTTGCAGGATAACTGTGCTACACCACTGATCTGTAGGCTATATTTATGGCAATTAGAGCTCCCTGCTAACTGAGAGAATTCTTAACATTTCACCCTGAGCTATATTATAATTTAGCATGTACAGTACATTTTGAATTCAAAAGGGGTTTCAAGTTCAACTTATTAATAAAACAGAGGTGGGTCTGGCTGTGCTGTGTCAGTTTGAGCCTGTGTGTATGAACTGAGGAGCTGGCTGATGTGAGGTGGTGTCCCTGTGTCTCTGAAGGTTGGTTCCCTCCCTCTGTTTAAATCACTGCAGATGGCCAGATAAACGTTTCATTTTACCAATAACTGACTGTGACTTGAGGCAAGAAAACCCTTAGATCCTGGTTTGTTGTGACCATGTTTTCCCAGTTAAATAAATAACATTGAGCAGAGAAATAAGTAAATACGGTAATAAAACATGGACTTGCTACACGTTKCTTTAGCACCTGAAATCTTATTGAAAATGGAGTTCATTCACACTGTACAATACTTACCAGTAATCATACCGTGTCTGCTAAAATGTTTAGAAGAAAACAGGCAAGGTTTATGGCTGACTGGCCACAGTGTATGGTCCTTAGCACAGGGTTTGATCAAAGATCCTACCATCCAATTACCAGGTGAAATTGCCTGTTTAATTTCAGGGGTCTACTATCGGAATCCTCTTTTGCAGAGTAATGGTTATTCCAGTGAGCCTCAAGACTAGTGAACAGAGCAAAATAAATCAAGCACGTGATGATAACTTTTTGCTTTGGCACGGTGATCCATCCTATCGCCCTCTGTTCTGACTGTTCTCATTTTAGACAGCAGCCTGCGAGGCTTTCTACTGGAATATCATTGTTTGGGTTTTATGAGCTGGAAAAAGTGGAGAAAAAAAACTGAAACTATTAGATGGAGGAAAGTTTGAAAAGCAACAAGGTTTTCCCTCTGTCACAACAAGCACGGGGGAAATAATTACCCAGCCTATCTGGGCTAGTCACCTAGTGGTGATGTTGCCACCCTATCTCCTCAATCAGCTTAATTGTAAATGTCTTAATGTAGATGCAAACCCTTCACAACTAACCAATTGCTCAATATCAATGCTTCTCCCCTGGAGAGCAACCTGTTAATTGTTGTTCTTTAAAGAAAAKACCTCCGGCCTCTGACAACAAACATCCGGAGGAGCAGAGGGCATGGTTGCATTAATGAGGAGGTCTTTTTAGACAGAAATCATTATCTATACAGGAAGTAGAGGGAGAAAGTGAATGTGTCAGTGTGTGTGTTCACATGGTATATGTATTTTATCTGTGTAAGTGTGTGCTGGTATGTAGTGGGCAGTTTCTCTGGTCAATTAAATTATGGCATTTGACCCTTAGGCAGAGGAAGGGCAAGAAAGTGTTACCCGGTGGAAGAGATAACATTGATTTCGATCAAGTCTAAGAAAAGAGAAAGACAGAGACAGGGTTGGAAGTGAAGAGGGAAGCTGTCATCAAAACATCAAACGTTCTTCTCTCTTTAAGATCGAAATGACTACCTTAGAACTGGAATKGGGATTTAATTAGAACTCAAGGCTATCTAATCTTATGTGAAGGTAAAGACTAATCCTCCCTCCCTCTACCTTTCTGTTGGTACTTTGTCAGTTATTTCATAGCCCCTTTGTTATATATCTAGTTACATTTGGAAGGTACTTATGGTACATGGAATATTAGGCATTCTAATGGCACTGCTGTGATTTCACATGCAGATGAGCCCTTAATCTGCTCCTTCAGATGCACAGCCTCCATATCTTTAAACCAAAGTTAGCATTTATTTGATGAAGAATGACCATAAAGAAGGAGATGAATATGAACAAAACAAGGTATATTACTGGCAGCAGTGGAGGCTGCTGAGGGGAGGACGGCTCATAATAATGGCTGGAACGGAGCAAATGGAATGGCATCAAACACATGGAAACCATGAGCCACCAACCTCCTGTGACTGGCAGGATTATGTAGCCAACAATTTTGTAAATTTCAAGTTATATAGTACCTGTCTTGGAGGGGGAGTGGTCTCACCTGTCATAGGCACTCAGCAATTAGTGCTTGGAGGTGTGTTTGTCACCTCTGCAAGACAATCAGCAATGAGTGTTTGTACTTCAGTCTCCCCTGTTTTTCAGCGGCAGTTGTAAGCGGCGATCGTGTCAGTGGTGGTTCGTCGCCAAAAAACGAAGACGTTCTGCCCAGTTGTTCGAGGAAGGAAAGAGAGGAAGGCTTCAAACAACTCTCTCACTAGTTATTTTCAGACCCTCATTTTGCTCGTTGTAGCTTTGTCAAGTATCTGTGTGATTTCTCTCCCTGTTCGCTCCTCTCCCTGTAGGTTTTACAAACCCTCCACAACCTGTGGCTGCAACCCTTCTAATCTAGTACACCCTGCGCGCACAACCCATGTGTACTTCCTATTCTCCTGCAGCCTTTGGAACTGCCAATCTGTGGTCAAGAAGGCTGAGGTCATCTCAGCCTATGTCACCATTCAGTCCCTACACGTTTTGGCCCTGACAGAGATATGGATTAACCCAGATAACACTACTACTCCAGCTGCTCTTTCGTCATCTGACTGTGTTCTCTCATAGTCCTACAGCATCTGGTCCTGGCGTTGGGGGCACAGGGATAGTCATTTCTCCTAAGTTGCGATGTTCTCTTTTCCCCCTCTCTCACCTGTCCATTTCCTCATTTGAATTCCATGCTGTCACTGTCAGTTGTCCACTCAAGCTTAAAATTGTCATCTATCACCCACCAGGTAGTATCTGTTTCTTTTCTTTCCAAAACACTTGAGCGTTCCGTCTCTGACCAACTCTCTCACTATCTCTCAGAATGATCTTCTTGAGCCCAACCAGTCAGGCTTCAAGACGGGTCACTCAACTGACTTATCTCCTCTGTGTCACGGAGGCTCTCCGCACTGCCAAAGCTGACTCTCTCCTCTGTTCTCATCCTCTTAGATCTATCCGCTGCTTTCGACAACGTGAACCATCAGATCCTCCTCTCCACCCTCTCAGGACTGGGTGTCTCAGGCTCTGCATACTCTTGGAATGCATCCTACCTGGCAGGTCGCTCTTACCAGGTGACGTGGCGAGGATCTGTGTCTGCACCACTTGCTCTCACTACTTTTGTTCCTCAGGTCTCGGTTCTAAGCCCTCTTCTCTTTTACTCCTGAGGTACTGACCTGTTGCACCCTCTACAACCACTGTGATTATTATTTGAACTTGCTGGTCATCTATGAACGTTTAAACAGCTTGAAGAACAATCTGGCCTTAATGGCCATGTACTCCATCCACACAACCAGAAGAGGACTGGCCACTCCTCAGAACCTGGTTCCTTTCTAGGGAGTTTTTCCTAGCCAACGTGCTTCTACATCTGCATTGCTTGCTGTTTGGGGTTTTAGGCTGGGTTTCTATATAGCACTTTGTGATATCTGCTGATGTAAAAAGGGCTTTATAAATACATTTGATTCCCTATACACCAAGTCACTCAGCTCCGTCATATCCTCTCATGGTCCCTCCTATCATTGATATGCGGATGACACTAAACTACTTTTCTCATCCCCTCCCTTCTGACACCCAGGTGGCAACACGCATGTCTGGCAGCTATCTCAGCTTGGATGTTGGCCCACCACCTCAAGCTCAACCTCGACAAGACGGAGCTGCTCTTCCTCCCGGGGAAGACCTGTCAGCTCAAAGACCTCTCCATCACAGTCGACAATGCCACGATGTCCCCCTCCCAGAGTGCAAAGAATCATGGCACGACCCTGGACAACACCCTGTTGTTGYCTGAAAACATCAGAGCAGTGACTCGCTCSTGCAGGTTCATGCTCTACGTCACTCTGGATAGCGTCTGCTAAATGACTAAAATGTCAAATGTAAATTTCAAATGAAATAAGTGTACTCAAAATAATGTAACTACTTGGGGTGATAAATGGCGTAGTATTTACACTTTCTGCCCTAAAGGAAGTTGATGGTCTTTTGGTTATATTGAAATAAACAGTTACATGCCAGTATACCCTATGACCTATGACCTCCTCTAGTTGATCAAGGACAGAGTAACAACTCCAAGTTTGGTTGATAAAACAGACACACATGAAACCTATCCAATTTAGCGGTCCTGTAGTTTTAGTACAGTGTAATTGTTGTTGAGACAAAGCTCTATAATCAGAGGGCTTCCATCGTTCTGTCATATCGTTTTGCCTCTCACCAGTGTGCCTCAGTTCCCAGAATTTTGCAACCCTAGGACTGACAATCAAATTCCCTGGTTTTCCAAAAATCCTGTTTGGAGGATTTTGTATTTCCTGCTTATTCCCTCCTTATTAGGGGAATCCTTCAACTGGGATTTCGAGAAAACCAAGAAATTCTGCAACCCTAGTCAGTCCCATGGAAGAGCTGCTCCGTCTCAGAATGAGCAGGCTGGCTTTGAGAGGGAGACGATGCCATTCATTTACAGTATTGAATCATTAGGAAAGCCCTGCAGTTCTCTCTGCAGAATGGAGCTGACTGGGACACAACATATTATTGCACACTAGCCACTAATCTGAATGGACCAATACATCCTATTTCAATAGGCATTCTTCACACATACAGCCAAGTGAGGGAGTCAATGATATGTAGAAAAAACAACAGCAGCAGCAGTGCTGTAATTGTGCATTTACAGTATAGTGTGCATGAAAACAAAGGGCTGTCATGGAGAGAGAATTGTTGTCCCCCAATTCTTGCTTTCACTGTGCCATGAATTTTCATGACAGTGATTGATTTGGATGTAAATGGAAGGCTGAGGAGACCTGTGAGTAACTAGTTAAACCAGCCATTTAAAATCAGGCCTGTCAAGAGGAGAGCGAGGGAGACAAAGACAATTGATCGCTAGGTGAAAAGAGATGGACGCTGGAAGCCCAGTGCAGCCGCTTTGTGCCTTTCCAATGCAAGTTTCAAATCATAGGGTGGCAGCTTGACGGCTCCACAATGGGCATCTATGGGATGCTATATCTGACATCCATCGTCAGAAAGGTTATTTCCTTTTCAAGTTGCCCCTCCATCCCCTTTTCTCCCTCACCCCTCAGCCTCTTCATCTCCTTCAAATCAATGGGGAAAAGTCATTGAACATCAGAAGGTAAGTCACTGAATAGATATCAGATTCTTCTCATGACAGAGCGCTTTTGTGCATGTGGATGAGACTGTTATTTTCCCTCCATGCTCTGTGGTAGCAGCGGGGGGAAATGTGAAGATTGATCTTTTACAGAGGTCTTTATGGGACAAAAGTTTAATGTCTTCAATTCATAATATAAATAATAGGTGACAGCAAGCTAAAAATCTGCCCGTCTCTACGTTGTTTCCATAGAAACCAAGGATGGATAAGGAAGGGCTGTCACCATTACTCATCCACAAATCCCTAATATTTAAACATTTTTCAGGAATGGCATAAACTTTATGACGTATGACAGGTCGAACATTCCAAATGCAGCCTGGCATGAAAGTGACATGAGTAATTTTTCTTAACATAATCCAATTATATTGGCATTGGGCTTAATGCACTTATCTTTTCTTATTGCATTCTAAAGAGATCATTAAGTGTCTGCTACAGTAGCACTGATCAGAGGAGGGTCCATTCTTGGTATAGCCATGCTCCTCTTTGGCCACAGCCCCTCTCCTTTTACTCTGCTCTCATACCTAATGAACAACTGACCATACAAACAAATTAAGACACATTTTGATTTTGCTAGGGGCTTATAGTAATACAGTACTGTATACTTGGGGAGAGTGGAGAAATATTGGGCTTTAAACAGCTTTTCGTGTGGCTCCCATTCAGAGACTATTAGGGCTAATGCTTCAGACACACTACTGTGGGCAACAGAGGAAGACAGAGGTAACAGTCTGATATAGCCGACTATATGGCCTACAGAGGTTCAAGAAAAACCATCTAGAGAGAGAAATCCTCTATATGAACCACACCATTTTCATCCTAAATCCTACATAACTATGGGTGCTCCCAGATGGAGCAGCGGTCTAAGGCACTGCATCTCAGTGCTAGAGGCGTCACTACAGACACCCTGGTTCAAATCCAGTCTGCATCACAACCAGCCGTGATTGGGAGTCCCATAGGGCGGCGCACAATTGGCCCAGGTTTGGCCAGTGTAGGCCGTCATTGTAAATAAGAATTTGTTYTTAACTGACTTGCCTAGTTAAAGAAAATAACGGTTACATAGTCAATAGTTTGTCATTTTAATTGGAATCATTTAATTCCATTTGATATCAATTGGCATTCGAAAAAGATATCTTATGTTCTTAGGACTGGCTATATTTTCAGGTAACCTCTCTTCTTTAGCAGCACAGTTGACTGCTAATTTGCATATAGCTGCCGATCTGTCACTCCAAAGTGATAACAAGCTGCTGTAAATGTGTTGCTAACTCGTTAGAAAGGATTTTCTAAATAAAAATGCAATAATTACATTGAGATTCTCTCCAAAAGGAATGAAGATGGTAAGGGGAAAGCTTACAGATAACACGTTCAAAGAATCAACTAAATATTTATATGAAATTAAAAAAACAATACCTATTCCTTGAAATACAGTATTTATTTTTGCATTTCCCTCTTTATTTCAATAACTGATCAAAAGGAACTCCCACATAGAAACCAATTGATACAAGAACAAACAACTCCTACTTTTACTCCTTCTCCTGAGAACAATGTCATGCACCATTACAGTATTTCTTAACATAACCGGCGCTACACAGATGAATAGCCATGCAGATAGGAGTGAATCGACTGAAAACAACTAGAACCCCACTTGGCTGCAAGTCCAGGTGCATCTCATTGACAGCCATGTCACCCTTCCCTCCCTCCGACCCCTCCCATGCCCCCTCTCCAGTCAGGGTCCCCCTGAGACCCCCGCGCCCCGGACCCTCCAGCCTGCTCCGCTCCTGCTGTGATGAAAAGCAGGCCGCAATCCCTTTCAATTTTCCCAGTCTGCCCGGGTGCCATTAAAGGCAATCGACTCAGTGAATAGAGGCACTATATCACAATATGCAGGTGCAGGCATGCTGAAGAGGAGAGACATTGTGCCTTTGGAGAGAGAGGAGCTGGCATCCATCTCTCTCAGGCAGACGCTTCAGCACTGTGAGGAGGAGCAGACACACATGCACTGGGGCTGGGGGGAGCTGAGGGAGAAAGGAAAAGGAGAGAATAGAAAGTGGAGGAAAAACGGGCCCGTCACATCCTTCATTTTTTCTTTACTTCAGGTAAAAATAAGAAATGTATTTTTGTGCAACAGGGGAGTGATGTGAGGAATGGACAAGAGTATCTGTGCGGGCGGATAAGGTTCCAGGTGGGCGTGAGACGTAGAGGAGGATGACTGGAGATGTTTGTTATCAGTCGTCTCCAGTCCCCAGACATGTCAGGGCACTTGGGCAAAGCAAGGCGAGGTAGAGGGGCTGAGCCCGAAAGAGTATGGGGTTAGGGCCTGTGGCCAGGGTGGAGGCCACTGTTCTGTAGAAGACCCCAGGACCCCAGAGAGAGAGTGAGAGAGTGCTTCAGTGGCCCCCATCCCCAACCCTGACCACCCTAAACACGCTCTCACGCATTGGCTGTCCTGCCTATGACTGCCTCTAGGCCCAATGTGTTTTATTTATAGTGAGGCTGCCTCTTGTTGTTTAATTAATCAGGTACACTACTTCCTCTCCTCACGTGTGTTTATCTTGCTGTGGCCAGCAGCATCTGAGGATGTCTTGTGTGTGACAGACAGGCTCATGAAAAAAAGATAAGACTGTGATGAAGATCAGACTTGTGTAAGTCTCGGAGGCTTTAGAGTTTTTTAAAGTTTTTATGCACTGCAGGGATGGATGCTCCTTTCATTGACTCTTATCCTCACATTCAATTCCATGGCAGTACATCTCACCCACACCGACATACTGTAGAGGGGTCGTTCCATGATGAAAGTGCCTTTAAAAGTGCCTAAACCTAATTTTGAATTTTAAAAGCCTGTTACATTGAATGAAGTGCCCTTTAATATAGACCACATGGAAAATTCAATAAATTAAGAGTCTATTTCCCAAACGCTATATCCACCACATTTGTGTTTTTTTCATCAGAAATGATTGCTTATGGCCTCCGAGTCGTGCAGCGGTCTAAGGCAATGCATCGCAGTGCTTGAGGCATCACTACAGACCCGGGTTCGATCCCGGGTTGTGTCACAGCCGGCCGTGACCGGGAGACCCATGAGGCGGCGCACAATTGGCACAGCGTCGTCCGGGTTAGGGGAAGGTTTGGCTGGTAGAGATTTCCTTGTCCAATCTCGCTCTAGCGACGGGCCGAGCCGGGCGCCTTCAAGCTGGACGTTGTTTCCTCCGACACTTTGGTGCGGCTGGCTTCCAGGTTAAGCGAGCAAAAATACAAGCGCACCATGTAAAGTGTTGGTCCCATGTTTCAGCTGAATTAAAAGATCTCAGAGATGTTCCATACGCACAAAAAGCGTATTTCTTACAAATTGTGTGCACAAATTTGTTTACATCCCTGTTAGTGAGGATTTCTGCTTTGCCAAGATAATCCATCCACCTGACAGGTGCGGCATATCCAGAAGCTGATTAAACAGAATGTCATTACACAGGTGCACCTTGTGCTGGGGACAATAAAAGTTCACTCTAAAATGTGCAGTTTTGTCACACAACACAATGCCACAGATATCTCAAGGGAGCGTGCAATTGGCATGCTGACTGTAGGAATAGTATAGTTGAACATGTCCTCCTTACGACAGAATGTAATTGTTTTGTTGTTGAAAAGTTACACTACACAAAAGGTACTCATTTGGTGGAGAGCTCCAACTGTCTGGCTACAACTACTATGCTATGGTAACAGTGGAGAGAAGTACTGAGTGCTGTATATCAGGCTTGAGGACTTCAGTTTGTTCAGCCTTTCTGAGTAAAAAAAACATACTTCATAAACAATTATTCTCACACGTATGTTGAGGTCTAGGCTATAACTGCAGGCAGGGATAAAAAGGACTAGGTTCCTGATGATGATTTCAGAAACAAATTTCTGTATCGATCTATATAGTATTGAAGATTCTAAACCAGAGCAAGATAATCTTCCCCTGTGGAATTAGACACACAGACACATAGGATCTGTCCCCAGACCAACTGGGCCACATACACACTATCATCCTTCTAGGTAACGTTTGACAGGCTGAAGGTCCCAGAAATACACTAGTATCACACACTTATCTGCAGCTCAAAAGACATGATAGGAGGGAGTGATAATGAATATCCATCTCCAAATTGAATGAGCATACTACAGGCTATGTATTTTTCTCCCCATTCAGCTGAAGCATTCAGAGCATAGCATCCTCATCTGCCACAGACAGGCGCCACATCCTCTCCTCCCTATACCTAAATATGTTTTTCGCCCATTTACAACAAATTAAGTTTCCATCAAAGTAAATTTCAAGCTTGGCTGCATTCGGAGGGTGAGCAAATCTTTTCATAAATGTTCATTATTTTCTCCTAACAAATTATCTACTGTAAAGCTCGCTCCTCTCTCCCCCTTGTCTCTCTCTCTCTCTCTCTCCCTTATCTCTCTTCTCTCTCCTCTCTCGCCCCCCCCCCCCCCTTTTCTCTCTTTTTCTTTCCAGGGTCCCAGGTATGGATCTAGGAATGGAAAGCAATTACACTGTCAGAAAAGTATATCCTGACTTATTAAAAAACCTGAAAACTTTTTTTATTTTCCTTTGACACATGGGAGAGGAGGCCTTGACAACAAAATTATACAGATACTTTTTTTTTTACATGCAGAGTCCTCCATCCATGGAGTCATCTAGAAAGCAGTGGTTAGTAAATATTAATTGGCGGGCGGCAGAGAGAGAGATAGACGGCAGTACAGAGCTCTGCGGCTGGCATTAGAATTCTCCGAGAGAGAGAGACTGAACACTGCAGGGGCTCCATTTGAGAAAGCATCACTCTTCCTCTGTCACTCGATAACTCAGTTCCCCAACCACCTCCACATGACTCCAACGTTGCCCTGCCTGCCGTTAGGCAGCACCTACAGTACCCACCTCCCTCCACAGAGCCTTTCTTCCCACACTGCACCACCATCACCTAGCTAGCCACTCCACTGAGCTTAGTGTCGGTGAGAAGTCTCTGGCCCAGTCTGAGGTTCCAGGGTCAGCTACAGTACCACCTCCCCTCCGTTGCAGAAGTCTTCAGAGTGTGAGGACAGGGTTGTTGATGATGGAGGAGCTCTATCTAGCATAGGTGAATGCAGTGGGAGAAAGGAGGACAGACAGACAGGAGGCTCTTGCATGGTGTTGTATCTGAGGCAGAGAGAGAGCTGCTGCCAGCTAAGTGACAACAAAAAGCCATTCTGGGTGATATCCTCCTCTCCATAAAGTACCTCACTCTCCTCTCTCACCACTCAGACGTTCTTTCTGGTGCACACGCTTGAGAGAGAGTTAAGACTTAAAGGTGTGAGCCATTTCTGTACAATACAGTAAGATGGCATTGATATAGGGGTCTTGATATGCAATAAAGCACTGGGACCAGCTTGGAGGAATCATTGCTCTAGATGAAAGGCTCAGATAAACCCTTTTATCTTAAATTTGAAGTGGAATAAGTTCACTGCTCTACTGTTGGGGTCAGAGGGCAAGCCATTGATGCAACCTCACTGAGATAAAACAGGTGAAACAGACCCATTTATATCCCTATGCACATCCAGCCACATCAGCACTTTCTGTTGCAATAGAGGTCAAAGACCAATAAAAGCCTATGGACAGTCCACCAGCTTCTTGTCATAGCAACCAGAGCCAGGGACAACCGTCAAGCAGAAGTGATCATGCATGACCCCGCAACCTCAATCAGAAACGTTGAGTCGGGGTCCGGTGTATGACATTACAGGCTATTCAGATATAGGCAAACACTATTCCTCTAGTTCAGGGTGACAGCAAGACGTCAGAACTAGATACCATCTATTCCCTCGACCTGTTCCTAAGTACTTCCACTTAGTACTGTTGCTGTATGTGATATTGTGCTCTCAGCTCATACAGATGATAATGAAGGTAGATTGGCAGGCGGTCTGATGGTGGACCAACAGTAATAATAATAATCGTTTGGTCAACAGTTGGAGAGCTCTCCAAATTAGAACGCCATCATAGAATCATTCATAAAAGAACCAACATGTCAACAGTATCCTTGAACGGGGGATGTGAAAGAGTGGGCACACAAAGGAGAGCAGGATGCTTCATGATATTGCGAGAGACACTTTGGCTGCTGTTAAGCCAGTAAATGACTAGACTTCATGCAATTACCCAGCAGCCTGGTTTCAGACGGCACAGCCATCCATCCGCCATGCAGTAGGAAAGACAAGCCTAGTCTCCCTCTCTTCTCTAGCATCAGCTACTAACGTTCCAGTCAGTCTGACCTTATCTCCTAGTGGAAGGTAAAGTCGCTATTGATTAAATCTTGGCACACAGTGTACAAACACAGTGATAAGCCCAGCAGACCGCCGCAGTGCCAACTCCGTGGGCCAAAGGCCCCTCTCATCCTTTATTCCCACTAACAGGCACCAGGAGACAGTCCACTACAGTCTGTCTGCAGGAGACCCAGCGACCATTAGGACCGCAGAATATCACCTTCCCAGACCAGCACATAATTTCCAGCTTCCCCACGCCTCCCCCTCCTTGGAGCCTTTGGATGGAGGAGCCTCATAAAAGTAAATGTGAGCTGCCGGATTCCACAGAGCTCTGAACGTTTGAAAGTGACATCCACAGGGCACTGTGGAAGAACTATTATTGTAGACGAGCTCGGTTTTGTGAAGCATTCAGCATTCCTAAAGGAGCAAAGGGTGTTGTGGATATTACAGCAAGCATTGTGTAAGCTCCATTACAACCATGTCCGTTTATTGTTTCCCTAAGTCAAATTTGAGGAACTTCTTTTCGTTATTTTAGCTGCACACTTCAAAATTAAACAAATCCTGTGTGTTGCACAATACTTTTATGGTGATTATTTCCTCTTGAAATATGATAAGTATTGTGAAACTTAGTGGTGGCAGGTGAGGGGTGCAGGCTTAAGGATGGCCATCGACTCCTCACTCTCATTTGCACATTCATCTTAGATACGGGCTGCAGATACGGGCTGCTTTTTCAGAGGTAAAAAAAAAATGGTATCACAGTTGGCCATCATGACAGGAAAGGAATGGTAAAAGTGCTTTCACTGAAACTCCTACTCTGCCCATAAGAAAATGCTTTGTCAGTGTGTGTACTAGCACCAATACTGGGCCCTGACTGTCTTTTTAGTAGTCAATACAAAATAAATGGTGGAATAGTTTTAAGGAAACTTATACGTGGAGTGCGTACACTTGTTAGCAGAGAAAGGTCCAGGCAGAATCCATTCTGTCTCCATGGACTTGTCCCTCACACAACTGTCAAGGAATGGATTGCAGGAGAAATGTTCAGACAGTGAGAGAACAGGGGAATGGATACAGTGCATGACCCTTCCACAGAAACTCTATAAAACCCTGTATAAAATCCACTAGTCCATCACAGACCTGTAGACCATCACAAAGAATGTGTTAGGGTACAAGTAGCAAGAAAGACATCAGCTATATCAGTAAAGTCTGTCTTAAAAGAGACTAAGGAAAGAAACCTCTGACCATGAAAAAAAGCCTGAGCTGCCTGTTCTGCTGTTTCAAGTTGTCACACATGAACAGAGGTTTTTCAAACCTCATCCCACATCTCATTGATTGACACCTGGGCAAATGCAGATGGCAAACAGATTTCCATACACTCACTGACACAAACTGCTTAGTATGCTTACAATGCTTTGTCTTCACCTGGCACATACGCCATCAAAGCAGTTTTACTACTGGTCCCTGCAGCAGATCTAGGTGCTATAAAAACTGACTGCATGTAAAGGCAGTGGGGAAAAGTGAAAGACAACGATAAAGGGATGGTAGAGAGACGGAGGCTGAAAGGCAATACGCAGTTCAAGCATTTGTTATTATCCCAGAAGTGCAATTATAGTAGTCCTCCCCTATTACAGTGGAGCTATGTTATCTCTATGTGTTTGTTGGAGATGAGGCATCACAATTACTGCAGCTGTTTATTGGTAGGCAGGTAGACCTAGTGTGTTACAGCAGCTTGGCCCTGAGGCCTGCTTCCCTGTGTCTGCTTGTCTTCCACTCTCAAAGTCTGTCACTCTAAGTCGACTTCGTCTCCCACTCATCTTTTCTAGCTTTGTTTACTTTCCCTGAGACAGCAGCAAATGTACTCACACACTTTACAGTCCCTCATCCCTCCAACAATGAGGGACAGTTCATCTGTTAAATCTAAGTAGAAGAAGAGGGGGTTTAAATAGATTTTTTTCCCCCCCTCGTTTATTAAAACAAGCACACATAAAACTTGAAAAAGAAAAACAGTTGAAGTAAGAAGTTTACATACACCTTATCCAAATATATTTAAACTCAGTTTTTCACAATTCCTGACCTTTAATCCTAATAAAAATTCCCTGTCTTAGGATAACCACTTTATTTTAAGAATGTGAAATGTCAGAATAATAGTAGAGAAAATGTTTTATTTCAGCTTTTATTTCTTTCATCACATTCCCAGTCAGAAGTTTACATACACATTTACATTTAAGTCATTTAGCAGACACTCTTATCCAGAGCGACTTACAAATTGGAAAGTTCATACATATTCATCCTGGTCCCCCCGTGGGGAATGAACCCACAACCCTGGCGTTGCAAGCGCCATGCTCTACCAGCTGAGCCACACGGGACCGAGCCACACGGGATACACTAAATTAGTGGGATACGCTCTACCAACTGAGCCACACAGGATACACTAAATTAGTATTTGGTAGCATTGCCTTTAAATTATTTAATTTGGGTCAAACATTTTGGGTAGCCTTCCACAAGCTTCCCACAATAAGTTGGGTGACTTTTGGCCTATTCCTCCTGACAGAGCTGGTGTAACTGAGTCAGGTTTGTAGGCCTCCTTGCTCGCACATGCGTTTCAGTTCTGCCCACAAATTTTCTATAGGATTCAGGTCAGGGCTTTGTGATGGCCACTCCAATACCTTGACTTTGTTGTCCTTAAGCCATTTTGCAACAACTTTGGAAGTATGCTTGGGGTCATTGTCCATTTGGAAGACCCATTTGCAACCAACCACGGTTGGGATGGTATTCTTCGGCTTGCAAGCCTCCCCCTTTTTCCTCCAAACATAACGATAGTCATTATGGCCAAAGTTCTATTTTTGTTTTGTCAGACCAGAGGACATTTCTCCAAAAAGTACGATCTTTGTCCACATGTGCAGTTGCAAACCGTAGTCTGGCATTTTTTATGGCAGTTTTGGAGCAGTGGCTTCTTCCTTGCTGAGTGGCCTTTCAGGTTATGTCGATATAGGACTCGTTTTACTGTGGATATAGATACTTTTGCACTTGTTTCCTCCAGCATCTTCACGAGGTCCTTTGCTGTTGTTCTGGGATTGATTTGCACTTTTCGCACCAAAGTACGTTAATCTCTAGGAGACAGAACGCATCTCCTTCCTGAGCGGTGTGAAGGCTGCGTGGTCCCATGATGTTTATACTTGCGCACTATTGTTTGTACAGATGAACGTGGTACCTTCAGGCGTTTGGAAATTGCTCCCAAGGATGAACCAGACTTGTGGAGGTCTACAATTTCTTTCTGAGGTCTTGGCTGATTTCTTTTGATTTTCCCATGATGTCAAGCAAAGAGGCACTGAGTTTGAAGGTAGGCCTTGAAATACATCCACAGGTACACATCCAATTGACTCAAATTATGTCAATTAGCCTATCAGAAGCTGACATTAACCTTAGGGGAAGTAAACTTCTGACTTCAACTGTACATGTACATTAGTAAATTCATGGAGGATAACACACAAAGTCTATGACTTATTTCCATTGTGGTCCTCTTGTGACAAAATTGCTCGGCAAGATTGGCAACACAGTGTTACACAGTATGGCAGCGAAACATACAGTGGCTTGCAAAAGTATTCACCCCCCTTGGCATTTTTCCTATTTTGTTGCCTCATAACCTGGAATTAAAATAGATTTTTTTGTAGGGGGGTTGTATAATTTGATTTACACAACATGCTTACCACTTTGAAGATGCAACATTTTTTWAATTGTGAAACAAACAAGAAATAAGACAAAAAAACTGAAAACTTGAGCATGCATAACTATTCACCCCACCAAAGTCAATACTTTGTAGAGCAACCTTTTGCAGCAACTACAGTTGCAAGTCTCTTGGAGTAAGTCTCTATAAGCTTGGCATATCTAGCCACTGGGATTTTTGCCCATTCTTCAAGGAAAAACTGCTCCAGCTCTTTCAAGTTGGATGGGTTACGCTGTTATACAGCAATCTTTAAGTCATACCACAGATTCTCAATTGGATTGAGGTCTGTGCTTTGACTAGGCCATTCCAAGACATTTAAACCACTCGAGTGTTGCTTTAGCAGTATGCTTAGGGTCATTGTCTTGCTGGAAGGTGAACCTCCGTCCCAGACTCAAATCTCTGGAAGACTGAAACAGGTTTCCTTCAATAATTTTCCTGTATTTAGCGCCATCCATCATTCCTTCAATTCTGACCAGTTTCCCAGTCCCTGCCGATGAAAAACATACCCACAGCATGATGCTGCCACCATCATGCTTCACTGTGGGGATGCTGTTCTCGGGGTGATGGGAGGTGTTGGGTTTGCACCAGACATAGCGTTTTCCTTGATGGCCTAAAAGCTCAATTTTAATCTCATCTAACCAGAGTACCTTCTTTTTTATTTGGGGAGTCTCCCACATGCCTTTTGGCGAACACCAAAAGTGTTTGCTTATTTTTTTCTTTAAGCAATGGCTCTTTTCTGGMCACTCTTCCGTAAAGCCCAGCTCTGTGAAGTGTACGGCTTAAAATGGTCCTATGGACAGATACTCCAATCTCCGCTGTGGAGCTATGCAGCTCCTTCAGGGTTATCTTTGGTCTCTTTGTTGCCTCTCTGATTAATGCCTTCCTTGCCTGGTCTGTAAGTTTTGGTGGATGGCCCTCTCTTGGCAGGTTTGTTGTGGTGCCATATTCTTTCCATTTTTTAATAATGGATGCCTACCACTCTGGGATGTTCAAAGTTTCAGATTTTTTTTATAACCCAACCCTGATCTGTACTTCTCCACAACTTTGTCCCTGACCTGTTTGGAGAGCTCCTTGGTCTTCATGGTGCCGCTTGCTTGGTGGCGCCCCTTGCTTAGTGGTGTTGCAGACTCTGGGGCCTTTCAGAACAGGTGTATATATACTGAGATCATGTGACAGATCACATGACACTTAGATTGCACACAGGTGGACTTTATTTAACTAATTATGTGACTTCTGAAGGTAATTGGTTGCACCAGATCGTATTTTTGGTTTCATAGCAAAGGGGGTGAATACATATGCACGCACCACTTTTAATTTCAATTGAATTTTTTGAAACAAGTAATTTTTTTTCATTTCACTTCACCAATTAGGATTATTTGGTGTATGTCCATTACATGAAATCTAAATAAAAATCTATTTAAATTACAGGTTGAAATGCAACAAAATAGGAAAAATGGCACTGTATAAAAAACGAATACAAGAAACACATCTATTTCATTATTGCAGTTACATCGGAGGGAACATTCATATGGGCACACAAGTTTTTAACCTTCTTTTTAAAGCTGCCCAGAGAGGACATCGTTTTTATGGGCACTCTGAGGTTCCTGTATACAAGAAAGCATATTTCCCAGCATTACTCCTGAACCTGTAGAGCACACATTAGCAACACCTAATCTGGTGCTGTGGTTGTGTGCATCCCTAACATGGGGAAAGTTATCAGTCCAATATCTAGGCGCAGAACCATAAATAATCCTGTTAACCACACCCAGTGTAATCTGGGACACCCTAGCCTCAACAGGCAGCCAGTTGAGTACCTGAAAGTAGCTATATGTGAGTATGTGGAATCACCTTCAATATTACCTTGATCAGCTTATTCTGGGCTATCTGGAGCTTCCCCTTCAGAAGCTTAAATAAGCCCCAAAACCAGAGTAGCGTAGTCAAAATGCCATTGAATCAGGGCAGTGGCTAGTACTCTCATTGAGTCCTTATCAAGCAGCTTGGACATTCTTGCCCAAAACTTGGTCCTAGCATTACATTTCCCTAGCATTTTATTGGCCATGCTCACACCCCCCAAGCTTCCATCAAGGATACAGCCCAGGTAGCTAACAGAGGTTTTTAAAGTAAACGTGGAGGAACTGTGTCACTGACAAATTCCAGCCCTGAAGATCTGACAAGCACTTCCAGGCTCATTCTGGGCTGAAACAATCTAAGCATCTGCTGATTTATAATCACGCCTCAAATGTGTAGTTACATCTTTGAAATGTAGCTTTCCAATCAGTTCCATTTGGTGCTATGACTAGCCTAAGAGCAAGCCATACCTAATGATCAGAAATAATGAGCATTGTAAAGCACTTTCTATCTTATGCCTTCATGCACAAGTTAAACTGAGAGTGAGAGGCTGATTGAAAATGATATTATTCATGATAAGGCACTCAGTCAAGGTCACTGGTGAATGTCACACTAAATGGCGAGTCTTTTGTCTTAACCCCTGATGATTTACTATAGGTCCATGGAGTCTACATCTGAAAGGGCAACTGTATGTGTAGATATGCACATGTGATCTGTGTGTGTGCGTGTGGAGTATATTATCTCCATACACGTATGGTAAGCTCCACCAGCAAACATGTATCATGTGGCTGTGTGGAGCCACTAGAGGTACTGGGGCTCTTTACTGCAGCAGACGGAAAGGTCCCCTCATCCCTCTCTCATTGCAGGTCGTAATGAGAGGGCTGGGCCAGGCTGTCAAAGACCCAGGACCACAGGACATTAAAAGACAAATAAGGCCATAAAACACCTCTATGACTATGCATACTAATCTTTAGTCCGAGTGCCAACTCACTCTGTTTTATGTCTGAATTCATCACAAAGTGCCAGTGCGGCATAAAAGCAGAACTAATACTCTACACTTTCAAGCCCTCATTTGTACTTGAAAGTGTGATAGGACAGTGGGAAGCATACAAATACAATTCAATTTAATTCTAATTCTATGATGGGAACTATGGAAGGAATATGCTGATGCCTGTTCTTGTCTTTGTTGCCAATTCTGGGCTCCTATTGGTTGAGATATTCACATCATCAACATCATCTGCCCTTCAAACCAAATTTCATAAATATTTGACTCATTTTTATCAATAAATGCAATTTCATCATTGGTGCTTGCAGCTAGCTTTCCTTGACAAATGTAAAAAAAATATAATAATAAAGAACTCTCAAGCATTTCTAATGAGTTTTTCTCCTACAATTATTTGATAAGAGCAAACAGTACTGCAGGCAGCGTGCATGATCCAGTACCTGCTCCTGTGAGAGGTGAGAGCTCTCCTGATTACACGCAGCAGTGCTATCCCTCAAAGGGCAACCAGCGTGCAGTGCTGCACAGGCACAACACAGAGAGAGACAGAGAAACACACTCTGGCTGGCTCCCCCAGCCTCCACACCACACCTCCTAGCACAGTCAAGGACGCTACTCCTGTCCTCTCTCAGGCTACAATCACACAGAGTTGAACAGTCATACTGATAACATGAAAAGGTGAAGCAGAGGACTGCTGGACCTGGGATGGGGGCTCTCTGGTATTCTGTGGAAAACGGTATGATGAGGGAGAGATGACACACAACGACACAAACACACACATGTATATGCATGCAAGCACGCACACACACACTCACTCACCACACTGAGCCCCAGCTGCTCTCTCTGCAGGTAGTCCAGGTTCCTGCGCTCCAAGCTGTCCAGGTAGTGCTGCAGTCTGGTATAGGTGTAGGGGTAGCAGTAGGCAAACTGGTACACATCATCCTCTCGGTCAAAGCAGAAGGCGAAAGACATCACATAGTTCCTCCGATGGTCAGGGCAACGGTAGTAGTACACATTCTTAGCTGGGAGTCTTTGCCTGCAAGGACAGAAGGACATATGATAAAGGATTTACAGTGAATTCATCTCTCATATACAATACAAGAAAATCATTCATATGGTATAAATCTTTACATATTGGAGAAAAAAACGTTTTTATTTAACCTTTATTTAACCAGGTAAGTTAGTTGAGAACAAGTTCTCATTTACAACTGCGACCTAGCCAAGATAAAGCAAAGCAGTGCGACACAAACAACAACACAGAGTTACACATGGAAAAAACAAGCGTACAGTCAATAACACAAAATAAAATAAAATACTCTATATACAGTGTGTGCAAATGGCGTGCGGAGGTAAGGCAATAAATAGTCCATAGTAGCGAAGTATTTACAGTTTAGCAAATGAACACTGGAGTGATAGATGAGCAGATGATGATGTGCAAGTAGAAATACTGGTGTGCAAAAGAGAAGAAAAGTAAATAAAAACAATATGGGGATGAGGTAGGTAGATTGGGTGGGCTATTTACAGATGAGCTATGTACAGCTGCAGCGATCGGTTAACTGCTCAGGTGTTTAAAGTTAGTAAAAGATGTTTAAAGTTAGAGAGGGAAATATAAGTCTCCAGCTTCAGCGATTTTTGCAATTCATTCCAGTCATTTGCAGCAGAGAACTGGAAGGAAAGGCGGCCAAAGGAGATGTTGGCTTTGGGGACGACCAGTGAGATATACCTGCTGGTGCGCATGCTACGGGTGGGTGTTGTTATCGTGACCAGTGAGCTGAGATAAGGCGGAGCTTTACCTAGCATAGACTTATAGATGACCTAGAGCCAGTGGGTCTGGCAACGAATATGTAGCGAGGGCCAGCCGACTAGAGCATACAGGTCGCAGTGGTGGGTGATATAAGGGGCTTTGGTGACAAAACGGATGGCACTGTGATAGACTGCATCCAGTTTGCTGAGTAGAGTATTGGAAGCTATTTTGTAAATGACATCGCTGAAGTCGAGGATCGGTAGGATAGTCAGTTTTACGAGGGTATGTTTGGCGGCTTGAGTGAAGGAGGCTTTGTTGCGAAATAGTAAGCCGATTCTAGTTTTAATTTTGGATTGGAGATGCTTAATATGAGTCTGGAAGGAGAGTTTACAGTCTAGCCAGACACCTAGGTATTTGTAGTTGTCCACATATTCTAAGTCAGACTCGTCCAGAGTAGTGATGCTAGTCGAGCGGGCGGGTGCGGGCAGCGAACGGTTGAAAAGCATGCATTTGGTTTTATTAGTGTTAAAGAGCAGTTGGAGGCCACGGAAGGAGTGTTGTATGGCATTGAAGCTTGTTTGGAGGTTTGTTAACACAGTGTCCAAGGAAGGGCCAGATGTATACAGAATGGTGTCGTCTGCTTAGAGGTGGATCAGGGAATCACCCGCAGCAAGAGCGACATCATTGATATATACAGAGAAAAGAGTCTGCCCAAGAATTGAACCCTGTGGTACCCCCATAGAGACTGCCAGAGGTCCGGACAACAGGCCCTCCGATTTGACACAGTGAACTCTGTCTGAGAAGTAGTTGGTGAACCAGGCGAGGCAGTCATTTGAGAAACCAAGGCTGTTGAGTCTGCCGATAAGGATACGGTGATTGACAGAGTCGAAAGCCTTGGCCAGGTCGATGAAGACGGCTGCACAGTACTGTCTTTTATCGATGGCGGTTATGATATCGTTCAGTACCTTGAGCGTGGCTGAGGTGCACCCGTGACCAGCTCGGAAACCGGATTGCACAGCGGAGAAGGTACGGTGGGATTCTAAATGGTCAGTGATCTGTTTATTAACTTGGCTTTCGAAGACTAGGAAAGCAGGGCAGGATGGATATAGGTCTATAACAGTTTTGGTCTAGAGTGTCACCCCCTTTGAAGAGGGGGATGACCGCGGCAGCTTTCCAATCTTTAGGGATCTCGGACAATATGAAAGAGAGGTTGAACAGACAGGGGTTGCAGCATAGGGGTTGCAACAATGGCGTCAGATAATTTTAGAAAGAGAGGGTCCAGATTGTCTAGCCCAGCTGATTTGTACGGGTCCAGGTTTTGCAGCTCTTTCAGAAAATCTGCTATCTGGATTTGGGTGAAGGAGAAGCTGGGGAGGCTTGGGGAAGTAGCTGCGGGGGGTGCGGAGCTGCTGCCCAGGGTTGGGGTAGTCAGGGAGAGTTTGACAGTGATGAGGGGTGGTCGTTTGACCGCGGACCCATATCGGATGCAGGCAATGAGGCAGTGATCGCTGAGATCCTGATTGAAAACAGCATAGGTGTATTTGGAGGGCAAGTTGGTCAGGATAATATCTATGAGGGTGCCCATGTTTACGGATTTAGGGTTGTACCTGGTGGGTTCCTTGATAATTTGTGTGAGATTGAGGGCATCTATCTTAGATTGTAGGACTGCCGGGGTGTTAAGCATATCCCAGTTTAGGTCACATAGGAAAATGAACTCTAAAGATAGATGGGTTGCAATCATTTCACATATGGTGTCCAGGGCACAGCTGGGAGCTGAGGGGGGTCATTAACAGGCGGCAACAGTGAGAGACTTATTTCTGGAGAGATTCATTTTTAAAATTAGAAGCTCGAACTGTTTGGGCATAGACCTGGAAAGTATGACAGAACTTTGCAGGCTATCTCTGCAGTAGATTGCAACTCCTCCCCTTTGGCAGTTCTATCTTGACGGAAATGTTGTAGTTGGGGATGAAATCTCAAAATGTTTGGTGACACAGCAAGGACATCAGGGTTGGCGGAGTGTGCTAAGCAGTGAGTAAAACAAACTTAGGGAGGAGGGTTCTGATGTTAACTTCTTGACGCTAGGGCCAGATTTTTATTTTATTTTTTAAATAACGTTCACAAGGTAACGGACTATTTCTCAGGCCATATCGTAGAATATGCATATAATTTACAGATTAGGATAGAAAACACTCCAATACTGTCAAATATTTGTCTGTGAGTATAACAAAACTGATTTTGCAGGCGAAAACCTGAGGAAATCCACCCCGGAAGTGCATTTTTCTTTGTATCATGTTTCATTGCCTGCCCCTCTCCATTTAAGGGTTATCAACCAGATTCCTTTTCCAATGGCTTCTCAGGCTGTGACCAGGCTTTAGACATAGTTTCAGGCTTTTATTTTGAAAAATGAGCGAGATTTTCAAAACGAGTCAGGTGTCTTTGATTAGTTCCTGCGCGCGAGAGGGATAGCTCGACATTTACTTTCTCTCTTTTATTGAATAGGTTACCGTCCGGTTGAAATATTATCGATTATGTATGTTAAAAACAACCTGAGGATGAGTTATAAAAAACGTTTGACATGTTCTACGAACATTACGGATACTTTTTGGAATTTTCTTCTGCCTTTCAGTACCGGAACGAGCATGTGGTTTTCTGACCATAACGCGCAACCCAAATGGCGTTTTTTTTGTTATAAAACTAATATTTATCGAACAAAAATAACATTTATTGTGTAACTGGGAGTCTCGTGAGTGCAAACATCCGAAGATTATCAAAGGTAAGCGATTCATTTTATTGCTTTTTGACTTTCGTGACCAAGCTAATTTAGGGCTAGCTGTTCTAGCACTGATTGATACACTCACAAACGCTTGGATTGCTTTCGCTGTAAAGTATATTTTCAAAATATACACGATAGGTGGATTACCAACAAGCTAAGCTGTGTTTTGTATATTTCACGTGTGATTCCATGATTATAAATATTTTTAGTATTATTTTTGAATTTGGCGCTCTGCAATTCAGTGGTTGTTTAGGAAAATGATCCCGTAATCGGGATCTGTGCGCCAAGAAGTTAACCTTTCTCAATAGGGGGTGCTGTTTACACTTTGAAGATTTTTCGTTCCCAGATTAAACTGCCTCGTACTCAATTCTTGCTCGTCAATATGCATATTATTATTACTATTGGATAGACACTCTCTAGTTTCTAAAACGTTTGAATTATTTCTCTGAGTGAAACAGAACCATTCTGCAGCTCATTTCTGTCAAGAGTGAGATTTCTGAAATTGAGGTCTCTGTTCAGGGTCGGTTTTAAAAATTCCTTATAAGCTATGGGGCTACATGCACTGCATACGCCTTCCCCTAGATGTCAGTAAGCGGTGAGAATTTGAATGGAGCGCGGATAGCACCATTGGGGGAGTATAAAACTCTTGGAACGGAAGTACCGACCTTTTCGAGAGAGGCGCCTGACGCAGGAGGGAAACCGGCATGGCGTCTTAAAAGCTTTTGGTTTAGCAGTTCTATATCTCCGGCTCTGATTTAATTTGTTTTTTGTCTTAAAAACTTCATAAGGTAGTTAATTTAAATCGACATATAGCAGTTTATAAGCTGTTATTGCGATTTTCTGGAGTTTCTTTGTCAGGCGTTATCACGAGTTGGGCACCTTCCGGTACATCGGCGTTAGCAGCTAATTTCTACAGGAGTAGAGGACATCTTTCAACCAAAAGACGATTGTTCTGGACAAAGGACCACTTGCCCAAGATTCTGATGGGAGATCATCCAAAAGTAAGAGCTATTTATGATGTTAATTCGTATATCTGTGGAAAGATGTAAAATTATTTGTCCGCCATTGATTTAGGCATGGTCTCGCTGTAACGCACGCTGAATGTCGAGTAACGTTAATTTTAAAAATCTAACACAGCGGTTGCATTAAGAACTAATGTGTCTTTCATTTGCTGTCCAACCTGTATTTTTTTGTCAGGTTTACGATTAGTTATCGATTAGATTAGGTGCCTCTCCAAGATGGCGCCGGGCAGATTGCCTGAAATGTTGCTACTAATCACATTGTATAACCACGATTTGTGCTGCTAATATGCACATTTTCGAACAAAACCTATATGCATTGTGTAATATGATGTTACAGGACTGTCATCTGATGAAGTATATCAAGGTTAGTCAAAAATTATATATATTTTGCTGGATTGTTACGATCGCTAACCTTTGCTACTGGTAAACGGCTTGTGTTTCCGGCTATTGTGGTAAGCTAATATAATGCTAAATTGTGTTTCGCTGTAAAACACTTAAAAATCTGAAATATTGGCTGGATTCACAAGATGTTGGTCTTTCATTTGCTGTACGCTGTGTATTTTTCAGAAATGTTTTATGTGAGTATTTCGGTATTTGACGTTGGTCTCTGTAATTATTCTGGCTGCTTCGGCACTATTTAAGATTGCAGCTGCAATGTAGAACTGTGATTTATACTGAAATATGCAAATTTTTCTAAAAAACATATGCCATACAATAAATATGTTATCAGACTGTCATCTGATGAATGTTTCTTGGTTAGTGGCTATATATATCTTTATTTGGTCGAAATGTGAAGCTACCTATGCAGGGAAAAAATGGTGGGAAAAAAAAGTTGTGTCTTTTGCTATCGTGGTTAGCTAATAGATTTACATATTGTGTCTTCCCTGTAAAACATTTTAAAAATCAGAAATGATGGCTGGATTCACAAGATGTGTATCTTTCATCTGGTGTCTTGGACTTGTGATTTAATGATATTTAGATGCTAGTATTTACTTGTGACGCTATGCTAGCGTCATAACGCTGACATAGCGTTACTTGTGACGCTATGCTAGCGTCATAACGCTGACATAGCGTTACTTGTGACGCTATGTCAGCTTTTTTACTGTGGGGGGTGCTCCCGGATCCGGGATTGGGACCAATTAGAAGTTAATGAATAGTCCAGCAGGCATCAGCTATGTAGCCAAATGATCATAGGGTCTAGTGAACAGCAATAGATGGAACAGGAAAGCCGCGGGGTAGTAGTGACTACGCTGGCACGCGGGAGACACAGCGTTTAAAGTTAGCAGGCCGGGGTAAGTAGAAGCGTCTGCTCAAATGTCCGGCGAAGGCCGGTTGAGGGCACTCAGGATGGAGTTAAGTCGGCGGACCAGTCGTGGTGGTACGGCGGTGTGCCGTGTCGACAAAGGGTCCAGACCAGATAGCGAAAGAGGTTTTTGTAGTTGTAGTAATTTAGTTTGCTAGTCGGGAGATGTGCCTGGCTCGCGGCTAACTGGTGCTAGCTTCGGGGCAGGGGCGTTAGCCCCTATAGCCACTCTGTAGCAGCGATGATCCGATGCACAGGTCCAGAGCTTATGGCAAGGATCCGGTGGAGTGGTGCATTCTAGCCGTGTTGGGGTAGAATCCGGAAGGCATCGGCTGAGTAGCCGGGTGATCACAGAGTAGGCCGGGAGGTGGGCCTGGCTCAGGGCTAGCTTCGGGGCTGGGTCACTCGGTGGCAGCTAGCTAGCTGTGATGATCAGGAGTAATGGTCCAGGGTTTACGGCAGGAATCCGGCGTTGTAGTGGAGAAAACAGTCCGATGCTGGCAAGTATTATCCAAGCTAAAAAAACATCTGGTGTCTGTGCAGAAGGAAAGACCGCTATCAGTGGCTAACAATGGCTAAATAGCTAGTAGCTAATTAGCTGGCTAGCTCTGATGGAGGTTCTGGCTAGGTCTAAAAAAAATAGCGGCTCCGTGTCACATTGGGTGAGGCGGGTTACCGGAAGGTATATTTAATAAAAAAATGGAAGAGATTAAAAATAAATTGAAATATATACAAAAAAGATGAAAAATACAAAAGTACATGAGAGGACGACAAACCACATCTGCACTGCTACGCCAAGAACCTTTCTCCTGATCAGGGGTTGATCACCGATTATAATGGGACTTTTTGTTATTCTTACAGATTTTTGTCTATAAGGTCATTGGTACCAATGTGAGTGCATGGACCAGTCAGTCCCTCCAGGGTTTCGCAGCAGTTTTTTGTGACAGTTGTGGGCAAAAATGCTGGATTTTCCTGCGGCAATTCTGACATTTTGCATGGCAATATTCAATGATTTTGTCCAAATTGTCAAAACAAAAATGCACTGCCGGAGGAAAATGTGGCTTGATTGAAAATTTTATGCCGAAAGATCCCATGATTGGTTAAAATTGCAAACCCTCTTTTTGTAGTGTGATGATCAGACAGTTTTATGCGCTAATATTGTGAATATTTGACTGTTTACTGCTGTAATAGTGTAATGATTGGTCAAATTTGCAAGCCCTCGTGTAATATGAGGGCAATTGTTGATTTTGCTCAAATGTATTGTGATCGCAGAATCACAAAATCCTACAGGGACTGACCAATGGATATTTCTAGTCTTACTATCATCCGGTCATGCCAACGGCTGACAGGACAGAGTGATCCATGGGCCTTAGGTAGCGATCAATGAGAAATATGACACTACCGCATCCCCTACAGGCTCTCAGTTTACTGCTTTGCTCTGCTCTATTCCTCTGCCTACTTCTACATCTCTCCTGTTCACTGGGATTCATCTCCCTGAGTTGCATTCCAAACTAACTGGATTAAGCAGTAAATAAAGGAGGTCATTTCATACAGGCTAACAAATAATGGTACAGCCTAGCTGAATGAGTGTCTACGCAGCTGATAACTGCATATACAGCTGTGCACATGCACATCAAAACTCTGACAGAAAGGAAATGTGAGAGAAAAGGTGTTGGGGAAGACAGGGAATAACGAGCCACAACACATGCTGGCAGAGGAGAAGAAGAAAATCTTTGGAAAATGCAAAAACGGAAAGACACTGAGCTAAGGCCACAGAGAGGAGGACAGGAGGGAGAGAGAGAGGGTAAGAGAGTGAGGAGGAGGGATATATAAGATAAGGAGAGGATGAGAAGGAGGAGAGAGATCAGAGGCTGTGATGGCAGGCTGCTGGCATCTCTCCTGTAGGAGCAGGATCAGATGGAGATGCTATCTGTGTCTGATAGCAGCCTGCCGTCCTGAACAGCCCGTCTGATAAGCAGAAGGAGCAGGCAGCCTGTCTCAAATAAACCTGGGACTCACTGACCCCCCTCTCAATAAACCCCATACTCTACTGTATATCCTCTCAACTAGGGATGGGCAGAGGGGGGGAAAGGCTGTTGTTTTTAATGCAGCTACAAAGTGAAACACGAAATTAAAATGAAACAAAATGAGCCTAGTTTGGTAAGGCAAATGAAAGAAAGGGGAAGAAGGCCAAGCTGATTATTCCACTGGTAGAGGAGAAAGAGTTCCTATCTCTGTGTGCCTGTCTCAGCAGAATACTAATGCAGCCACCCCRCCCTGCCTCATGCCTGGCTGAAGGGAAGGAGGGCGAGAGAGGGGAGTGAGAGAAGAAGGGCAGTGAGCAGTGCTGGCCTGCCCCCTGGACCCCTCCTACCTCCAGAGCAGGCTCTTATCCAGTGTCTGCAGAGCCCCAAGGCCGGCTGCCTGGGTGGGTGTCTATCCCACATCAGTGCACTGCATCCTACAGGGCATTAGGGGACCGACGAGCTTGTCAACAATAGTACTGGGCACAGGCCCAAAAACATACACCACACATACATATATATGCATGTGCTCAACAAGCACCATGAAGAGGAGAACAGGGAAGCAATAATGAAAAACGTATCTTTGAAGAATTTCTAAATGTTCCATACTTGTTTGATCTGCTTGTGTAATCAAATATATGTATACTCAGTGTGATATCTTGGTTTCATGGCTCATGCAATTACCTTTGATTACAATTAAATATATGACCTTTTATTTAAATCAAAGGGTTTCATTAAAATCAACCATATTGGTTTATTGTTGGATGAAAAATGTGTTTATGTTGGAGATGAAGACAAAGACGAATTACGCACACATGAACAAACACACACACGTACACGTGCATGATAGTTTGTGTCAGGAGGTCCCAGGTGTTTTGTCTTCTCCAGTGTTTGTCCAGAGCTGAGATCAGGACCTCCTGCTGCTCCCTGCACACCCAGGAGGCGTGGCAGGCTGAGAACAGGGGGGCAGCTGCATTACCCTGTCACACCCCACACCGCTCAGTTAATGAAATAAGATGATACTTTATTTATTTATTTGTTTGTCATTATCCAGCCATGCAGCTCTGTACCATTTGACCTTGTTGGCTACTGACTGAGCGAGGCTTTGCTATTGATTTGAATTACCTGACAGGAATTTACTGCTGGCCATCCCAGGACTGCTTTACTGTTATTGGCCAAAGAAAATAGCTTTGAGTCTTCCTCTGGAGAGCAGCGATGCAGAGGCTGCTGTCCCCCTGGTTTATATCTCGGCAGTAGCTGCCCCCGAACGGCTGCTGGCAATTTGTTTTATCTAAATGATGCCGCCCCATGCGTCTCGTACTTCAGGATGTGGTACAGTGCCCCCATTCCCAAACAGATTTATCGCTGCATGTGGCTCAAAAAAAGCCGCCCCCGGATAATAATATGCACACGTGGTTTCACAATTCAGTGCTGCGGCAAACACACACTCACACACACGCCACAAACACATTCTACACCACAGAAAGCTCCATCCTGGAGCTCAAGGTCATCAACTGAACAAGGGCTGTAAGACAACAACACAACTTCTATACAAGAGCAGGCATACAGGAAGATAAGAAAAACTAAACTCTCTGCTTGAAATTCCTTATGTGATAACATAGCTGCCCCAGCAGAATCCCGGTCAATGTTTATATGCAGGCACCAAAGAGAGCAGAGCACTGGCAGCTAAAAGCAAGCCTTTATTGATGTGTCACTCTCCTTCCCTCCGCTTTTCAACTTCTCAACTGTTAGCAGATACAAGAAGGGCTTTGACTTTGATGTTGATCTGTTTCCCTCAGAAGTCTCAGAGATGAGGGATAAAATTGGTAGCTTTCATACTGGGGACATCTTGTCTATATTCTCAAATCAATCAAGCGTAGAGGTCACTACAGTCACGCTTTTCACTTCTCTCTCTGCTTCCTTTTAGAGCTGAGGCTGTCATGTTCTAAATGCGGTCCTGTATGGCTCAGCCGGTAGAGAATGGAGCATACAATGCCAAGAGTCGTGGGTTCGATTCACGCTGAGACCTCCCGTATGTTAAATGCTATAAAACATGACTTTAAGTCACTTTGGATACGTGTCTGCTAAATGGCATATTATACTAATGATGGGAAGGTTAAATGATTGCCAAGTAACAAAACTAGTCACCAGCTCAATTTGTGACTAATGGAAAATCTGTTCCTAAAATATACACTACCATTCAAAAGTTTCGGGTCACTTAGAAATGTCCCTGTTTTTGAAAGAAAAGCAATTTTTTTGTCCATTAAAATAACATCAAATTGATTAGATATACAGATATCTCACACCTGCTTATTTGAGCTGTTCTTGCCATAATATGGACTTCGTCTTTTACCAAATAGGGCTATCTTCTGTATTCCACCCCTACCTTTTCACAACACAACTGATAGGCTCAAACGCATTAAGAAGGAAAGAAATTCCACAAATTAACTTTCAACAACGCACACCTGTTAATTGAAATGCATTCCAGGTGTCTACCTCATGAAGCTGGTTGAGAGAATGCCAAGAGTGTGCAAAGCCATCATCAAGGCAAAGGGTGGCTAATTTGAAGAATCTCAAATATAAAATATATTTTGATATGTTTAACACTTGGTTACTACATGATTCCATATGTGTTATTTAATAGTTTTGTTATCTTCACTATTAATCTACAATGTAGAAAAAAGTAAAAATAAAGAAAAACCCTGGAATGAGTAGCTGTGTCTAAGCTTTTGACTGGTATTGTATATTTTATTTATTTTAATATATTTTTCACAATGATACTATACTACTAGCAGCATTTGAAGAGGCAATTTCTCTTCCTAACGCAAACACTGCCAGATGTTGTACAATTCCACTGTTGTTAAAATATGGCACAGCCTCCTTGTTTTGCCTACTAATCCAAGAAGAAAGAGCTTTAGAATGATCAGAAAAAAAGTCAAGTATGCCTCCTACTCACACATGTAATGTATCTCTCCATCATTTTGGATGCAGATCAGGCATAAAGACGGTATCCAATGTCACTGTTACTAAGCAACCTCTTTTGCTTTGTCATTCCGTTGGCAATACGTGATCACTGATGGTGTACTGGAATACCATGTAAAGCAGTTGCCATTGCAAGTCACTGAATGGCCTGGAAAGCATCAAATCAGTGTGTGGGTTTGAAACAATGTACAGTAGTCATGGGTTATTAGTAGGCTCCGGGCTTTCCTTTGGAAAGGCATCTCAAAACCCACTTACTGTAGAGACAATCAGCAGTTTACAAGAGACATCCGAGCCTGAACAGGGAACCTCTAAAGGTGCTAACATTAAAACCGTAAAGTCATTTCATTTGCTTATAATCCCTTTTTCCACAGCATTTTGGGGAAAGACAGAAGTTATAAAAGACGTCACACATATATGTCAGCATTGTTGTTCTCTTCTCACCTTTCAATCCGCATGATTTGATTACTCTCTTCCTTCTAAGTACATGAGTTTATTTGTCTTCCCAACGTTAAGCTATCTGATAGCGGCTTTTAAAATATAATTTCCTTTAGAGACTTCAATAAATTACAAACCCTTGGGTAAAATAGATTAAACAGGCCAACAATCAATACCACATGACATTCATATTGCTTCACTTGACTTAATAGAATGCAGCAGCAGATACAGTATTTATATTCGAGTTGAACCAAAGAGTGCAAAATCCCACCTAAAAGCACCAAATGTGTAAGTGCACAAAATGGCTTGTATTGTAGGAGCATGGGGTGAGGCTTCAAATCCACTCATAAATGCTATTGGGACGTAGCCGTTTTAGAGCTAAGTGCCTGGCGAACAGCAACACACAGCCTCCCAGACCTTAAATCATTGGGTCATTAGACCTGAAATCATAAACTCAAAGCCCCAGAGTAATTGGAGGAAATGCACTGGGGTTGTATATTCCAATATAGTGCTTTTAGGACTACTGCTTGCATGCAGAAATGGAAACTAGGAGGAACTTGAGCCAGGTCTAAGACACTAAGTTGATATTATCTGATAGCAATAGGGCATTCATTCATATACGGGTTCTTATATCTATCAAAAAGCCCAACCCCTTTAATTCTTTATTTATCTCTATTTGGACTAGTGATGAAATGTGACATCATAAACAAGCACAGAGTGGACCTTGGGGGATTTTGCCAGAGGCCCATATCTACTTCTCCAGAGTCAGATGAACTTGTGGATACCATTTTTATTTATGTGTGCAGTTTGAAGGAAGTTGATAACCAGCAATAGCGCAATTGCTAACTATCGTTTAGCACAATGACCGGAAGTCTATGGGAACAGCTAGCATGAAAGGAAATAAATAAACGAGATGAGGGCTATCATTGCAGAGAGGTATCAGGTCACATGAGACATGTAAGGTTGCTGCGTATTACTGCTGTGCTTCTGCTGTTTGTTACACAAATAAGGCACTGCTCCCCAGCTCACTTTTAGTAATGTTTTAAGAGCGATGCAAATGCTCTAGGACTAATCACTTAGGACACACATACAGTTGAAGTCGGAAGTTTACATACACCTTAGCCAAATACATTTAAACTCTGTTTTTCACAATTCCTGACATTTAATCCTAGTAAAAATGCCCTGTCTTAGGTCAGTTAGGATCACCACTTTATTTTAAGAATGTGAAATGTCAGAATAATAGTAGAGAAAATGATTTATTTCAGCTTTTATTTCTTTCATCACATTCCCAGTGGGTCAGAAGTTTACATACACTCAATTGGTATTTGGTAGCATTGCCTTTAAATTGCTTAACTTGGGTCAAACGTTTCAGGTAGCCTTCCACAAGCTTTCCACAATAAATTGGGTGAATTTTGGCCCATTCCTCCTCGACAGAGCTGGTGCTGAACTGAGTCAGGGCTTTAGGCCTCCTGGCTCGGACATGCGTTATCAGTTCTGCCCACAACCTTTCTATAGGATTGAGGTCAGGGCTTTGTAATGGCACTCCAATACCTTGACTTTGTTGTCCTTAAGCCATTTTGCCACAACTTTGGAAGTATGCTTGGGGTCATTTGTCCATTTGGAAGACACATTTGCGACCAAGCTTTAACTTCCTGACTGATGTCTGAGATGTTGCTTCAACATATCCACAAAATATCCACGGTTGGGATGTGTTTCTTCGGCTTGCAAGCCTCCCCCTTTTTCCTCCAAACATAACGATGGTCATTATGGCCAAACAGTTAAATTTTTGTTTCATCAGACAAGAGAACATTCTCCAAAAAGTACAATCTTTTTGCAAACCATAGTCTGGCTTTTTAATGGTGGTTTGGAGCAGTGGCTTCTTCCCTGCTGAGAGGCCTTCCAGGTTATGTCGATATACGACTCATATTACTGTGGATATAATACTTTTGGATCTGTTTCCTCCAGCATCTTCGCAAGGTCTTTGCTGTTGTTCTGGGATTGATGTGCACTTTTCGCACTAAAGTGTGTTCATCTCTAGGAGACAGAACGCGTCTCCTTCCTGAGCGGTATGACGGCTGCGCGGTATGACGGCTTGTTTATACTTGCGTACTATTGTTTGTACAGATGAACGTGGTTACCTTCAGGCGTTTGGAAATTGCTTCCAAGGATGAACCAGAGGTCTACAATTTATTTCTGAGGTCTTGCTGATTTCTTAGATTTTCCCATGATGTCATGCAAAGAGCACTGAGTTTGAAGGTAGGCCTTGAATACATCCACAGGTACACACTTCAATTGACTACAGATTATGTCAATTAGCCTATCAGAAGCTTCTAAAGCCATTACATAATTTTCTGGAATTTTCCAAGCTGTTTAAAGGCACAGTCAACTTAGTGTATGTAAACTTCTGACCCACTGGAATTGTGATACAGTGAATTATAAGTGAAATAATCTGTCTGTAAACAATTGTTGGAAAAATTACTTGTGTCATGCACAAAGTAGATGTCCTAACCAACTTTCCAAAACTATAATTTGTTAACAAGACATTTGTGGAGTGGTTGAAAAATGAGTTTTAATGACTCCAACCTAAGTGTATGTAAACTTCCGACTTCAACTGTACATACACACACAAACACACACTGGGTACTTCAGCTAGAGGCAATGACTCAACTTCAGAGTTCATTTTATGGCTTCATTAATTATATTAAAATAAGTAGTCAAAATACAAGTGGTCTGCGCATGCCATTAGAATTACTCAGTGGGCTCAGGGGTGATACATTGCAGTACTCCTGACAGTTCTTTGAAACGCAGTGGAAGATTTATTAGAGTCTGGGCTGGGTAGTGCTGGTTTGGAGTGAGCCCGGCAAGCAGCAATGTAAAGTGGGATTATACAGAGGCTTGTGATGGCTGACGATACTCCTTCTACAACCCCGCTGGTGAGATGGCCGCATTATCCACTATCAGACCATTACTCTATAGTGTGGAAATATTCTACTCACCTCTGTGTGTAAACACTGGACTTCATTCATATCCATCTCACTCATACACAGCAGGTCTGACAGACAGACAGACAGACAGACATACAGACAGGTGGGATGTAGGGCCAGAGGCTTGTGATAGCATTCAGAGACAAAACCTTGGACTATGTGCTCAGCATAATGCCGGAGAGGAGAATGGCTGTGCCAGCACCCTGATTGGCCAGCAGATGGCCACACCTCTTGGTGGGGATGAGTAGTAGCATGACCTTCCCATCACTGCTAGAGACAGTGCCAGAGTGGCCTATGTGCCAGACAGGGCAGAGGGTTGACTGTAACACCACTGTAACCTCCCTCCCCCAGCCCCCAGCCTCCGCCCATGGCTCCATTCTGGTGCAGCTACAGGTCCCACTGTGCTGGGAGGTGACGGGGCAATTAGCTGAGAGCAGATGATCACCCTGCCATCGCCAGCGTGGCGCTGCCACCCCCCTCTGGGGCAAGAGGACAGTTGGAATTAGTCTGGGATGGGGGCACTAACACGCAGAAACCATGATGTCAGCGTTGTACCCTGGTGTGCGTGTTTATAAATGTGTGAAAGTATATGAGGGGTTATGATGACAGGAACAAACATCAGCTCCCCATGCGCCCACAGCATGCAGCAGTAGACCCCACCCCACATTAGTGTTCAGTCTCAGGTCCCAGGGGATCCACAACGCCACAGAGTGGTCTGGATCACAGCTGACACCAACACACCCATCATACTAGGACTACAGCTAATGTGAATGATAATATGGAGTAAAGCTAATGTCATAATGACTCATAATAGAAAAAGCAGTTTGAGGTGCACTCACTTCTGTAAGCAACAAAAAAGCTGCTGACCTTGTCCAGCCACAAGCACAACAGAGAACACCCAAATTCTATTAGAAACACTTACAAACCATCTAAAAGTGTCAGACTTAAAAGCCTGTTGTAAACAAAAACAGTCTCAATGAGATAAAGAATTGAGAGAGGAGAGGAGAGCGCAGGTGGAGTGGTTGAGACCTCTCTCCCCTCTCCTCTCCCAAGGGAGCTGGGGATGTGTCTGCTGTCTGCATCAGCTCACTGGGTGGAGTGGACCCAGGGAGACAGCCTGGCACCAGTCTGCCTGCCTGGCTAACAACCCTGCACCCACACACACACACGCATGCATGCGCACGCACACAAAAAAGCTAAGAAACTTTTTTTTTAAACACACACACACACACAGGTTAGATCTCAGACATTGAGAAGTCTGCTCCTGACAACTGGACGGCATCTCACTCTCCTTGGAAGGCGAGCAATGGCTCTCTCTCTTAATTACAGGAAGGCAGACATGTAGCTTAATGTAGCCCAGGGCAGTGTGCTGGAGAGATGCTGTAGAGATGGAGGAAAGATGGAGGAGTGACAGGGATTTTTGAGGGCTTATCCAGCTGCATTTCCAGATTCAATTTGCCTGCACTCTGATAGCATTATCTTCCCATACAGACAATCTCCCCTCTCACTTCTTTGTTGTCTGTGCACTGAATCGTAAGGCTTACCTCAGGTATTTACATAAACATCCACAGTGGGATAAGACTGGAGTCTAATGTGTAATGATTTCTGTACAGTTATCCATATACAGTAAATCCACCTGCAGGTTACTGAAATATATATGTTGTATTGGAAATGTGTTAATCAAAGGAAACATGTTTTATGCTAATGCAATTCGAATGATGAAAGTATTCCCATCTCAGCTCTCTATGTAGAACATCTTTGTTGTTTTCTCTGAGTCATAAAGTCTTGAAATGTACATCCACATTAGAGTATAACAATGGTCTCAGCTGTATCATAACAATGTCACTGAGTCTGTATGACTCATCAGATAGAGGTTAGGTTGATGAGATCATCCCCTCACAGTGATATTGCTCTCCTGATGCAAAACGACAAACCATGAGATCAGAGGTCATCAAAATGATGTCATACACTCGGAGTGATTTCATACCATACACGGGAAATGAAGAGCAAGAACCAGTAATTACACTGACTGGTTAGGAGAATGACCTCACCTACACAAGGACATTTCAGGACAGCTACAGCTTCATGATAGCTACAATCCTTATGAGAATCAAAACTATAACATAATATTGGATAGGATCTGCACTTTGAATTCAGGACACTCCCTCAACAAAAGTCTAAAGCAGCGATTCTCAAATGGTGGGTCGTGACCCAAATTTGGGTTGCTGAAGGTTTTGAGTGAGTTGTGGGTGTAAATTGTTTTGAAAAGTTTTCTTATTTTTAAGAAGAAATACTCCAGTCTGAACTTAAATGACTTAAACTGAGCTGGGTGGCAGTGTAGCCTAGTGGTTAGAGCGTTGGGCTAGTAACCGAATACTTGCAAGTTCAAACTGCCCCTGAACAAGGCAGTTAACCCACTGTTCCTAGGCTGTCATTGAAAATAAGAATTTGTTCTTAACTGACTTGCCTAGTTAAATAAAGGTTAAAAAAAAAGTATAAATAATGAATTTAATAATCTCTGGGAAAAAAACTTAAATCACAGTATTTTGGTTGATTTTGTGGTCTCAAGCCAGTGAGTTTATTAACATTCTTCAATATACAAGCATTTTTTTTATTGACAATGAAATAGGTGGGAATGTTGTTCCCTTGCTACATTTACTATCAATATAGCATTTTTTTCCCCAGTTTGTATTCTGCCGATTTTTTTTTTGTGATGCGAATATTGGGTCGTGACTGAGATAAGATGGTTCAATTTGGGTCCCGAGGCAAAACCAGTTGAGAACTACTGGTCTAAAGTATCAACCGGCATTAATATAATAATTGTGATTCTCCTACAAAAATGCTACATTTTCACGTTTGTTGTTTAAAAAGAAGGCAATTTTACACTACAACCGAATCCATCAGGCGTGCCTACTCAGTGTTGTGCCTGTTAGGGCATGGCAGGTGAGTCTATTTCACTCTCTCTTTCCTTCCTCTCTCCCTCTCCACTCATACCCAGATCTGTAAACCATCTGTCCCCTGAGGGCGTCCCTGCCTGGCACAGCCGGCCAGCTTGTCTGACCACATCCCCCCTGGCAACGGTGGCAGCTGTGGTGTTTGGGCTCTCTCCGCTCGCTGCCTGCAGCCAGACTGGTGACTCCAGGTGCCAGGGGGGTAGCCAGGGGGGTAGCTGGGCACTCGGGCTCCTAGACAGCAGATGCTGCCAATTAACTTCCACGCCACAGGCTGGGAGAGGGGCTGGAGGAGCGGGGAGCGGGATCAGGAGCGGGCACAGCACTTATTGAGGTTGACTGGAGTCAGCTAGCTCGTCACAGGCCGAGCAGAGTGCTGCTATCCTCTTACTGTCTCTGTGCCCKGTCCCGGGGCACCACATGTCACATCAGAGCCTCTGAGAGGCACAGCTCAATTATAGTAGGGTGGAAACAATACATTACCCTTCACACTCCACCGCCATCACTCACAGTCAAATTACTTGAGCATCCGCTTTTGTTTATTTGCATTTGCTTCATTTCCCAGTTATGTTGAATTTAATTTTGAGCCTAGTGTACTTTTATCACAGCTAGCCTGGCAATCTCAGTCTTTGATTGAACCCAGCGAACTGTAGCAAAGGCAGAATAACAAGAGGCAACCTTGTGGGATGAAAAAAGGCTAGCTAGACCGTAGCCTCTGTAAGAGATGGTAGGAGTATAGCTGTAGGTGTAGTGGAATAGGGATGGATGACATGACACGGAGAGCTCATCAATAGAGGGAGTGAGACAAAACAGAATGGACTCCAACAAGTGTGGTGTAGATGAGGAGCAGATTGTGATGAGTGGAGAGGCACGAAATACTGTATTTCACAGGTAAGCCGGGGAGACCATCCCAGCTCTCAGCCTCTCTGATGTGCTGTGTTGGTGTGGGTGTGAGTGACAGCCCTGCTCGGCCACAGGACAGCAGTGTGAAAACAGGGCCTGACCCCTGGACCACAGCCCGCCCCGCCCTCTCTTTCTCTCTCTCCCTCCCTCACACACACTCAGCACAGAGGGAATGTGACAGCCATGACATTGGGCAAGAAAGGGGATCAACTCTGCTCTCTGAAGAGAAGGGGCTTTTTGACTTATTGTGGGGGATTTTCTCTCTCTTTCTTTCACACACGTCCACACACACAGTTACATGGAAACACATACACACACACGTTTTCTGGTCAGAAACCAAGCAGGGATGAGTTGACAGTGGGTGAGTAATGCACATTGTTTGCTTGCTTACTCTGGCTGTGTTGACAGGCCATTACAGTGATTACCTTGGACACTGGGAATTACAGGTCACTTTGGAGAGATTCTGGCTGCCGAAGCCTTGCCCTTAAAGCCTCAATGCTCTCAAACAACATTTCTATAGTCGGGTCAACAAAATACAAACCTCTGTATGCCTAATGTAACAGAAAAACAAACAAAGAAAACATACAACTAGAATCTTACACTGATGTTCCATAACCTCGTCCATCACATCTGACTTCCATCATCACCCCCATAAAACAACTCACTAACATATACCTGAGAGTAAAAGCTAACCATCCACACTGTCCCAGGTCACCAACTGATCAACTACATGACTATCCAGCATTGCTTTGCACTAAGCAGCACTGTAGTATTTAATTGATGCTTGCTGCTCTTTAATATCCCTCATGGGAGATAGAATAGCAAGTCTTGGGGCCACTTTGTCACCAGAGTCTCATCCGCCATGCGCAGAGTGACAGATGACTTGTCGCAGAGCTAAGCGAGAATTTTTACTGCAGATTGAAAAGCGGAAAAAAGAGAGAAAGAAAGAAATTGCTCCATTACGCCACAAAGGTAAATCATTCAATGTGCTGGAGCCCCGGGAATGTCATTTACACATATCCGTGCATTTTCATATCCAAATACAATTATATTTCCCCTCTTGCTGTGTGTGTGTGTGTGTGTGTGTGTGTGTGTGTGTGTGTGTGTGTGTGTGTGTGTGTGTGTGTGTGTGAGGTCATCAAAATGATGTCATACACTCGGAGTGATTTCATCCATACACCGGAAATGAAGAGCAAGAACCAGTAATTACACCTGACTGGTTAGGAGAATGACCTCACCTACACAAGGACATTTCAGGACAGCTACAGCTTCATGATAGCTACAATCCTTATGAGAATCAAAACTATAACATAATATTGGATAGGATCTGCACTTTGAATTCAGGACACTCCCTCCAACAAAAGTCTTAAAGCAGCGATTCTCAAATGTGGGTCGTGACCCAAATTTGGGTTGCTGAAGGTTTTGAGTGAGTTGTGGGTGTAAATTGTTTTGAAAAGTTTTCTTATTTTTAAGAAGAAATACTCCAGTCTGAACTTAAATGACTTAAATGAGCTGGGTGGCAGTGTAGCCTAGTGGTTAGAGCGTTGGGCTAGTAACCGAATACTTGCAAGTTCAAACTGCCCCTGAACAAGGCAGTTAACCACTGTTCCTAGGCTGTCATTGAAAATAAGAATTTGTTCTTAACTGACTTGCCTAGTTAAATAAAGGTTAAAAAAAAGTATAAATAATGAATTTTAATAATCTCTGGGAAAAAAACTTAAATCACAGTATTTTGGTTGATTTTGTGGTCTCAAGCCAGTGAGTTTATTTAACATTCTTCAATATACAAGCATTTTTTTTATTGACAATGAAATAGGGGAATGTTGTTCCCTTGCTACATTTACTATCAATATAGCATTTTTTTCCCCAGTTTGTATTCTGCCGATTTTTTTTTTGTGATGCGAATATTGGGTCGTGACTGAGATAAGATGGTTCAATTTGGGTCCCGAGGCAAAACCAGTTGAGAACTACTGGTCTAAAGTATCAACCGGCATTAATATAAAATTGTGATTCTCCTACAAAAATGCTACATTTTCACGTTTGTTGTTAAAAAGAAGGCAATTTTACACTACAACCGAATCCATCAGGCGTGCCTACTCAGTGTTGTGCCTGTTAGGGCATGGCAGGTGAGTCTTATTTCACTCTCTCTTTCCTTCCTCTCTCCCTCTCCACTCATACCCAGATCTGTAAACCATCTGATCCCCTGAGGGCGTCCCTGCCTGGCACAGCCGGCCAGCTTGTCTGACCACATCCCCCCTGGCAACGGTGGCAGCTGTGGTGTTTGGGCTCTCTCCGCTCGCTGCCTGCAGCCAGACTGGTGACTCCAGGTGCCAGGGGGGTAGCCAGGGGGGTAGCTGGGCACTCGGGCTCCTAGACAGCAGATGCTGCCAATTAACTTCCACGCCACAGGCTGGGAGAGGGCTGGAGGCGCGGGAGCGGGATCAGGAGCGGGCACAGCACTTATTGAGGTTGACTGGAGTCAGCTAGCTCGTCACAGGCCGAGCAGAGTGCTGCTATCCTCTTACTGTCTCTGTGCCCGTCCCGGGGCACCACATGTCACATCAGAGCCTCTGAGAGGCACAGCTCAATTATAGTAGGGTGGAAACAATACATTACCCTTCACACTCCACCGCCATCACTCACAGTCAAATTACTTGAAGCATCCGCTTTTGTTTTATTATGCTTCATTTCCCAGTTATGTTGAATTTAATTTTGAGCCTAGTGTACTTTTATCACAGCTAGCCTGGCAATCTCAGTCTTTGATTGAACCCAGCGAACTGTAGCAAAGGCAGAATAACAAGAGCAACCTTGTGGGATGAAAAAAGGCTAGCTAGACCGTAGGCCTCTGTAAGAGATGGTAGGAGTATTAGCTGTAGGTGTAGTGGAATAGGGAGGATGACATGACATGGAGAGCCTCATCAATAGGGGGAGTGAGAGGACAAAATGGCCTCCAACAAGTGAGGTGCAGAGGAGGGATTATGATGAATGGATGGGAATGAGGACTGTATCTCACAGGGTAGGTAGGGAGACCACCTCTCAGCCTCTCTGAGGTGCTGTGTGGGTTCTGGGTTTGAGTGACAGCCCTGTTTGGCTACAGGACAGCAGTGTGAAAACAGGGCCAGCTGCTCCTCTCGGCTGACCCCTGGAACACAGCCCACCCCCCCTCCCCCCCCCCCCCCCACAC